>NW_028259300.1:0-29947 GCF_977971745.1 Zootermopsis nevadensis | reverse complement strand
AAAAGTAAGCTAATAAAGCTAATGGGTTCATACCCCATAAATAGAGTAAATACTCTCTCTTCTAATGCCCAACAACTCAACAAAAATCCTCTTATTAACAACGTTAACAAGAGGTATTTTAATCTCAATTTCCTCTAATTCATGATTTGGAGCATGAATGGGGTTAGAGATTAATTTACTATCATTTATTCCAATAATGATAGAAAAAAAAAATATCTACACCACAGAAGCCTCACTAAAAATACTTTATTGTACAAGCAGGGGCTTCATCAATACTATTATTCATAGTAATAATAAGAGCAATAGAAGAAAGAATATTAATTAACTCGGACAACTTATATACACAAATATTAATAAACACACCCCTATTACTAAAAGGGGGGGTCGCCCCAATACATTGGTGATTCCCTGGAGTAATGGAGGGGTTAAACTGAAATAATTGCTTAATTCTAATAACTCTACAAAAATCCGCACCCCTATCCTTAATCTCATACCAAATTAACAATGATATATTCCTAGAAATAATCATTGTAACATCAGTAATAATTGGAGCTATCGGGGGATTAAATCAAACATCACTACGAAAAATCATAACATACTCATCAATTAACCACACAGGTTGAATAATATCGGCAATAATTACAGGAAATGATATATGAGTAACATATTTCACAATCTACTCAATACTAACATTAACAGTAGTGTCGATTGTAAAAACCACCAAATTATCTTTCGTTAACCAAATAGCAATAACAGAAAAGAAGAACAAACTAACAAAATTCCTTGTATTCACAAGAATTTTATCATTAGGAGGTTTGCCGCCATTCTTGGGATTTATACCAAAATGAATAGTCATTCAAGCTATAATAACCAACGAAATAAAAACAACAGCCACAATAATGGTTTTAATATCAGTAGTAACGTTATATTACTACATACGAATGACATACTCAAGTTTAATAATACTACACCTAGAAACAAAATGATTAATTGCCCAACCTATTAATAAAACACCTAAACACATTATTTTATTAACATCAATCTCAATTACGGGGTTAATAATATCAGAAATAATCATGAACTTAGATTAAAGGCTTTAAGTTAAACAAACTAATATCCTTCAAAGCTATAAATAAAGAAAATCTTTAAGCCTTAGTAGCAAAACTACCCCTATAGAATTGCATTCTATAATCACCTAATGAATATAAAGCTATAGTAGAAGGGAAAATCCCATAAATAGATTTACAATCTATCACCTAAAATCAGACATTCCACTAATAATTAAACGATGGTTATTCTCAACAAACCATAAAGATATTGGAACATTATACTTCATCTTCGGGGCATGATCCGGAATATTAGGAACATCATTAAGAATATTAATCCGAGCAGAACTTGGTCAACCAGGATCCTTAATTGGAGACGACCAAATTTACAATGTAATCGTAACCGCACATGCATTTATCATAATCTTTTTCATGGTTATACCAATTCTAATTGGGGGTTTTGGAAATTGATTAGTACCACTCATACTTGGGGCCCCTGATATAGCATTTCCACGAATGAATAACATAAGATTTTGACTACTCCCACCCTCACTTACACTCCTCCTAACCAGAAGTATAGTAGAAAGAGGAGCTGGAACAGGGTGAACAGTGTATCCCCCGTTAGCTAGAGGAATCGCCCATGCGGGAGCATCAGTAGATTTAACAATTTTCTCCTTACACCTAGCAGGTGTATCGTCAATTTTAGGAGCAGTAAACTTTATCTCAACAGCAATTAATATAAAACCATCAAGTATGAAATCTGAACAAATACCCCTATTTGTATGAGCAGTAATTATTACCGCCACCTTATTATTACTATCACTACCAGTACTAGCAGGGGCTATCACAATATTATTAACTGATCGAAATTTGAACACCTCCTTCTTTGACCCAGCGGGAGGTGGAGACCCAATTCTTTACCAACACTTATTTTGATTTTTCGGACATCCAGAAGTATATATTCTAATTCTCCCAGGATTTGGGATAATTTCCCACATCATTTCCCATGAAAGAGGAAAAAAAGAAGCTTTTGGAAACCTAGGAATAATCTTTGCCATACTAGCAATTGGGTTATTAGGATTTGTAGTATGAGCACATCATATATTTACAGTAGGAATAGATGTCGATACACGAGCATATTTTACATCAGCTACAATAATTATTGCAGTACCAACTGGAATTAAAATCTTCAGATGATTAGCAACAATCCAAGGATCAAAATTATCATATAGACCCACATGCTTATGATCAATAGGATTTGTTTTCCTATTTACAATAGGGGGGCTAACGGGGGTAGTCCTAGCAAATTCATCAATCGATATTGTACTACATGACACATATTATGTAGTAGCTCACTTCCACTACGTTCTATCAATAGGAGCCGTATTCGCTATCATAGCCGGATTTATCCACTGATACCCATTATTTACAGGACTAACAATAAATCCAAAATGATTGAAAACTCAATTCACAATTATATTCCTGGGAGTAAATATAACGTTCTTCCCGCAACACTTCCTAGGACTAGCTGGAATACCACGACGATATTCAGATTATCCAGATGCATACACTACATGAAATATTATCTCATCAATGGGGTCAACCATCTCATTTATTGGAGTGATAATGTTTATTTACATTTTATGAGAAAGAATAAGAACTAAACGACAAGTGTTAAGATCAACACATACAAGAAACTCAATTGAATGAATCCAAGATCTGCCCCCATCAGAACACAGATATTCAGAACTACCAACAATTATCAATTAATAAAATCTAATATGGCAGAGAAGTGCAGTGGATTTAAGCTCCACAAATAAAGTACTAAAAACTTTTATTAGAAAATGACAACATGATCATGCATGAATTTACAAGATAGAGCATCACCAATCATAGAACAACTAATCTTCTTCCATGATCATACCATAATAATCATCACAATAATTCTAGCAATAGTATTATACTTCATAGCATCAACAATTATTAACGAACTCGTAGACCGATATATACTAGAAGGTCAAACAATAGAACTAATATGAACAATTGTGCCAGCAGTAATTCTTCTATTCATCACCACTCCATCTTTACGATTATTATACCTTATAGACGAAATCCACAACCCAATTATAACAATTAAAACTATTGGACACCAATGATACTGAAGTTATGAATACTCAGACTTCGTCAACGTTGAATTCGACTCATATATAACACCATATGAGGGAGACAATAAAAGAATATTCCGACTACTAGAAACAGATAACCACGTAACTTTACCAATACACTCATTCATCCGAATTATCGTAACAGCTGCTGATGTACTTCACTCGTGAACAATCCCTAGATTGGGGATCAAAGCCGATGCAACACCAGGCCGATTAAATCAATCAAGATTTATAATCAACCGCCCTGGACTACTTTATGGTCAATGCTCAGAAATCTGCGGAGCAAACCACAGATTCATACCCATCGTAATTGAAAGAGTATCAACAGAGAATTTTATTGAATGAATTAAAAAACTAAGCGAATCAATAGGTGACTGAAAGCAAGTAATGGTCTCTTAAACCAAATAATAGTAAATTAGCAATTACTCCTATTGGGGGGATTAGTTAAAAATAACATTAGATCGTCAAACTAAAATAACCAAATAAATGGTATCCCCCTCATCCCACAAATAATACCCCTTAGATGATTAATTTTATTCATCTCGTTTTCAACAATTTTCGTATTATTCAACACAATAAACTACTTCTCATTTACCCAAACAAATAAAAAGATACAAAAAAAAATTAAATTAACAAAAAAAACAAACTGAAAATGATAAGAAACTTATTCTCAGTATTTGACCCATCAACAAACATATTTAACACATCAATAAATTGATTAAGAACTATATTAGGATTATTAATCATCCCCACAATAATATGAATAATTCCATCTCGAAACAACGCAGCATGAAATAAAACAATAAAAAAAATACACGAAGAGCTTAAAACACTCCTAGGAACAAAAAAAATCAACAACGGAAGAACACTTATATTCACGTCATTATTCTCAATAATCCTAATAAACAATACTTTAGGCTTATTCCCATACATCTTTACTAGAACCAGACACCTAACATTAACATTAACAATAGCCTTACCATTATGAACAAGATTTATAATATTCGGATGAATCAACAACACTAAACACATATTAACCCACCTTGTACCACAAGGAACACCACCGATCCTAATACCATTTATAGTGTGCATTGAAACAATCAGAAACATTATTCGCCCAGGAACATTAGCTATCCGATTAACAGCAAATATAATTGCAGGTCACCTATTAATAACACTACTAGGAGAAAATGGATCATCAATAGCATACTCAATAATCAGCATCCTAATTATTACACAGATTGCTCTACTAACATTAGAGACAGCAGTAGCAATCATTCAATCATATGTATTCGCAGTACTAAGAACATTATATTCTAGAGAAATCAATTAAAATGACAAACCACATAAATCACACATTCCACATAGTAAACCAAAGACCATGACCTCTTATTGGAGCAATGGGAGCCATAATCACATTAACTGGAACAATTAAATGATTCCACCAATATGAACAAACACTAATAAGAATTGGAATAATCACAATAATCATAACAACCATCCAATGATGACGAGATATTACACGAGAGGGCACATACCAAGGATTACATACAAGAAAAGTAACTAAAGGGTTACGATGAGGTATAATCCTATTCATTACATCAGAAGTATTCTTCTTCGTCTCCTTCTTTTGAGCATTTTTCCACAGAAGATTATCACCAACAAACGAACTCGGATCAATGTGACCACCAACTGGAATTCAAGTATTTAATCCCCTACAAATTCCACTTCTAAATACCGCAATCCTCCTATCATCAGGGGTAACTATCACTTGAGCACATCATAGAATCTTAGAAAACAATTATAACCAGGGGTTACAAGGACTATTTATAACTGTAATCCTAGGATTATATTTCACAGCACTACAAGCATACGAATATATAGAATCACCATTCACTATTGCCGACTCGGTTTATGGAGCCACGTTCTTTGTAGCAACAGGATTCCATGGTCTCCATGTAATCATTGGAACAACCTTCCTAATCACATGTTTAATACGACACCTAACACTTCATTTCTCATCAAACCACCATATAGGATTTGAAGCAGCCGCATGATATTGACATTTTGTAGATGTAGTATGACTATTCTTATATATCTCAATTTACTGATGAGGAAGATAACCAAATAAATTTATCTAATATAAAAAGTATACTTGACTTCCAATCAAGAAGTTCAAAAAATGAGATAAATAATAAAAATAGTAACAACAATAATAACAACAATCATAATACTATCAACAATTATCATAATAATTGCGACAGCAATATCAAAAAAAAACATTGAAGACCGAGAAAAAAGATCACCATTTGAGTGCGGGTTTGACCCCATGGGATCTGCACGACTCCCGTTTTCCTTACGATTTTTCCTAATCGCAATTATATTTCTAGTATTCGACGTAGAAATTGCACTCCTATTACCAATAACAATCGTGATAACAAGATCAAACATAATATCATGAGCCACAATCAGAACATTATTTATTGTAATCCTAATCATCGGGTTATATCACGAATGAAATCAAGGATCCTTAGAGTGAGCAGAATAAGGGATTGTAGTTAATAATAACATTTGGTTTGCAATCAAAAAGTACTAATATAGTCTATCTCAAAGTAAGAAGCGATTAACGCAATCAATTTCGACCTGATCTTAGATAAATTTTATCCTTACTTAAAATTAACTGAAACCAAATAGAGGTATATTACTGTTAATAATAAAAATGAATAACCAAATTCCAGTTAAAGAAATGAATAGATTAAGTGAAAGCTGCTAACTTATCACTATAGCGGTTAAAATCCGTTTACATTTCTATTTATATAGTTTAAAAAAAACATTACACTTTCACTGTAAAAATAAATAAATATTTTATAAATACTTAAAGATAAAAATATCTCAATAACATCTTCAATGTTATGCTCTAAATAAGCTATTCAAGTACATAAATATAAAAAAAACTAACAAATTAATCCAAACAACAATAAAAAATATATAAACCCTAAGACTACCATACTGCAACCATTGATTGCCCTTAGCCAAAAAAGAAAAAAACCAAAAAAGACCCTGACCACCAAAAAACTCTCTCCAACCGGAATCAAAAGACTTAATAATAACATATCCATAATTCAAAGGAAACAAAGAAACACCATAAACAAAAACATAAGGTATAAACCACATAGACCCAAAAAAAAAAGAAGACTTATATAAAAATATAGAAAAAAGAAACTCACCTAAATCAACCTTAGATAATTCATAACCTAACCAACCACCCAAAATTCTAACTAACAAAACTGAAGTCCTCAAATAAAAAGGCAAGCAAATAACAAAAGGGGTAGGAAAAATTAATCATCTCAACATTCTACCACCAAAAATAACAACAACAAGTAAACCCAACATACCAGTACATATATTATTACCAGCATCCTCAAAAGAACAAAAAGAAGACAAATTAAAATCACCGAACAAAACATAATAAAATAAACGGAAAGAATAACAAACAGTTAAACCAGTAGACAAAAAAAACAATAGCAAACCAAAAAAATTAAAATAACCTAATAAAACCATCTCCAAAATAAGATCCCTAGAATAAAAACCAGCCAAAAACGGCATACCACACAAAGCAAAACTAGAAACAACCAAACAAGAAGAAGTAAAAGGCATAAAAAAAGAAACACCACCCATAAAACGAATATCTTGAGAATCACCCATAACATGAATAACCACCCCCGCACACATAAACAAAAGAGCCTTAAACAAAGCATGAGTTAACAGATGAAAAAAGGCCAATTCAGGAAAACCAAAAGAAACAATACCAACTATTAACCCCAATTGACTAAGAGTAGAGAGAGCAATAACCCTCCTCAAATCAAACTCAAAATTAGCCCCCAAACCAGATATAAACATAGTTAAACCCGAAACCAACAACAAAAATCTATTAAGAGAATCACCAAAAGAACATCTAAAACGAATAAGCAAATAAACACCAGCAGTAACTAAAGTAGAAGAATGAACTAAAGCAGAAACAGGAGTAGGAGCTGCCATAGCAGCTGGCAATCAAGAAGAAAAAGGAATCTGAGCTCTCCTAGTTATAGCAGCCAAAACAACAAGAAAGGAAATAAAATTCATTTCCATTCTACCCCTTATAAAAAACAAATAATACACATAATTCCAACTACCAAAATTAAACATCCAAGCAATAGATATTAAAAGAGCAACATCACCAACACGATTAGACAAAGCAGTCAACATACCAGCACCATAAGATTTAAAATTCTGATAATAAATAACCAAACAATAAGAAACTAACCCCAAACCATCTCAACCTAATAAAATTCTGATTAAATTAGGTCTTAAAATCAAAAACATCATAGAAACAACAAACAACAAAACCAAATAAATAAAACGATAAATATTCAAATCCCCATGTATATAATCATCTCTATAAAGAACAACTAAAGAAGAAATAAAAAAAACAAAACCCAAGAAAAATAAGGATATTCAATCAAAAAGAAGAGTCATAACCACAGAACTAGAATTCAAGGTAATAATATCCCACTCAATAAAATAAACTAAGTCCTTAACAACAAAAACAAAACCAACAAAAAAAGACAAAATACCAAAAAATAAAAGGAAAAAAAAACTAACAAAACAAATTGAAATAAAATTCACGACCCAAGGCAAAAAATGCATCATTGACACCACAAACCAATATTTTAATTAAACTACTTAAATTTTTATAACCAAAAAGAAACGACATCTCTAAACAAAATAAACAAATTTAATGGAAACCAGTGCAAAAAAACCAATAAAAATTCACGAACATAAAACATTGAACATGAATAAATACCCGAATAAAAACTACCATGCTGACTATAAGAATATATATATAAAGTATAAGCAGCACCAAAAAAAGACAAACCCCCCAACATCAATATAGTCAACCAAGACCAAGAAATCAAACTTCTAAATAAAACAACCTCACCTAACAAATTCAAAGAAGGAGGAGCTGCTATATTACAAGATCTCAATAAAAACCACCATATAGACATTCTGGGTATCAAACACATTAAACCCCTATTAACCAATAAACTACGACTACCCGTCCGCTCATAAACAATATTAACAAGACAAAACAAACCAGAAGAACATAAACCATGAGCAATCATCAAAACATAAGAACCACAAAACCCCCAATAATTGACAGTCATAATACCACAAACAACAATACCCATATGAGCAACAGAAGAATAAGCAACTAATGACTTCAAATCAGTCTGACGCAAACAAACCAATCTAACCAAAAACCCACCTAACAAACTAATAGAAATCCAGAAAAAATTCAAATTAAAAGAAAAATTAACTAAAAAAACCATAACACGAATTAAACCATAACCACCCAACTTCAACAAAACACCAGCCAAAATCATTGAACCAGAAATAGGTGCTTCAACATGAGCCTTAGGTAACCACAAATGAACTAAAAATAAAGGAATCCTAACCAAAAAAGCAAAGACTATGCAAAAATAAAAAAAAACTCTCGACAAACAAGGATCAAACAAAAAAAAAAAACACAGCAAACCAGAAGAATTATAAATCCCAATAACACCAATCAACAAAGGCAAGGAAGCAAATAAAGTATATAAAATCAAATAAATACCAGCCTGAAGACGCTCAGGCTGATAACCCCAACCCAAAATTAAAAACAAAGTAGGAACAAGTCTACCCTCAAAAAACAAGTAAAAAGAAAACAAATCAACACTACCAAACGAACAAAATAATATAATCATCAAAAACAAAATCATAAACAAAAAAAATTCAGAAAAATAAGAAGAACGAAAAACTGACTCTCTAGCTAACAACATCAATGAACAAATCCAAAATCTAAGAAAAATTAAACCATAAGAAATATAATCACAACCTAAAAAATAACTAAGATTACCCCAACAAAAAAAATAAGGAAAAACAAAAAAAAAAGACAAACACAAGAAAAACAAGAAAGAATTAATCAATCACCAAAAATTTAAAAAACACAAAGGGATCAAAAAAATTAAAGAAAATAAAAACCTTAACATTGAAGCATCCCAAAAGAACGATAATAATCATTCCCATATCTACGAATTATTGAAACAAGAATAGATAAACCCAAAGAACCCTCACAAACAGAAAAAACTAAAAAAACAATAACAAAATAAAACTCATAATTAAAACCACATAAATAATAATACATCAAAACAAACAAAGACAAAACCATAAACTCTAAACTCAATAAAGTAATCAACAAATGCTTACGATCCATACAAAAAACCCACAAACCACAAAGAAAAAAGGTAGAAAAATAAAAAAATATTAACATTAAAAAGTCTTAATAATTTAATAAAAATATTGGTCTTGTAAATCAAAAATGAGAAAAACCTCTTAAGACTTCAGAGAAAAGAAAACCCTATCATTAATTCCCAAAACTAACATTTTTATTAAACTACACTCTGATATTATAAAAACAATAGTAATCTCAAGAACATCAATAAGAATAATATTCACACAAATAAAACACCCTATAGCCATAGGAATAATCACAATAATACAAACCATCTTAACATGCACAATTAGAGGAATAATAAACCAAAAATTCTGATTCCCATATATTTTATTCCTAGTATTCCTAGGAGGAATACTAGTACTATTCATCTACATAACAAGACTAGCATCAAATGAAATAATATTTTTATCAATAAAACTATCAGCAGCAACAGCAATCATGACAGCAATAATATTCATAATAAGAATAGAGGAATCATACACATGAACATATGAACATAAATTAAGAGCAAACGAAAAAACAAACTTAATATTAGAAAAATTCTATAACCTACCTACAGGATCAACAACACTTATATTAGCCCTATATCTACTATTAACACTAATTGTAGTTGCAAAAATCACAAATATTTCAGAAGGACCATTACGAAAATCAAAATAATGAATAAACCCATACGAAAAAACCACCCACTAATCAAAATTATAAACAACGCACTAGTAGATCTACCCACCCCATCAAATATTAGAACATGATGAAACTTTGGATCCTTATTAGGATTATGTTTAGGTATACAAATCATCACAGGACTATTCCTAGCTATACACTACTGCCCCAACACTGAATCAGCATTCTCAAGAGTAGTACACATTTGCCGAGATGTAAATTATGGGTGATTACTACGAACACTACACGCTAACGGAGGATCAATATTCTTCATTTGCATATACATACACATTGGACGAAATATATACTACGGATCATACAACTTCACAGAAACATGAAATATTGGAGTAGTAATCTTCTTCACTACTATAGGAACAGCTTTTATAGGATATGTACTACCATGGGGGCAAATATCATTCTGAGGGGCAACAGTAATCACTAATTTACTATCAGCAATCCCATATGTAGGAACAGAACTAGTACAATGAGTTTGAGGGGGATTCGCCGTAGACAACGCCACTTTAAATCGATTCTTCACATTACACTTCCTAATACCATTTATAATTCTAGCAATAGTAATTATTCACTTAACATTCCTACACCAAACAGGATCAAACAACCCAACAGGAATAAATAGAAATACCGACAAAATCCCATTCCACCCATACTTCACTATCAAAGACACAGTAGGATTCATTTTATTAATTATAATATTATCAATATTATCACTAAAAGAACCTTACCTTCTTGGAGATCCAGACAACTTTATCCCTGCAAACCCACTAGTAACACCAATTCATATTCAACCCGAATGATATTTCCTATTTGCATACGCAATCTTACGATCAATTCCTAATAAATTAGGAGGAGTAATTGCTCTATTTATATCAATCGCAATCTTATTAATCCTACCCCTACAAAAAACCAAATTCCGAGGAACACAGTTCTACCCAATCAACCAAATTATATTCTGGCTAATAACAAACACTGTAATCCTATTAACATGAATTGGAGCCCGACCAGTTGAAGAACCATATATTATAACAGGACAAATACTAACAGTAATATACTTCTCATACTACATCACGAACCCAATAATAACAAAAATGTGAGACAAGACAACAAAATAGTCGGAAAGCTTTATGATAAGCAAATACCTTGAAAGTAAGAGAAAGGAGTTTAAATCCCCTACCGACTTAAAACATACTCAAATTAATACACTAAAACAAAGAGTAAAAAAATAACCTAACACCCAAAACAAAAATTAAATAATTCAAAGAAACAGGCAAAAAACTCCTCCAAGATATATACATCAACCTATCATAACGAAAACGAGGCAAAGTACCACGAACCCAAACAAATAAAAAAGAAACAAAAGAAACCCTTAAAAAGAAAAAAAAAGAATACAAATCACAACCCAAAAACATAACACAAAACAAAACACTCATAAACAAAATTCTAGCATACTCAGCCAAAAAAATTAAAGCAAACCCTCCAGATCTATACTCAACATTAAAACCAGAAACCAACTCAGACTCACCCTCAGCAAAATCAAAAGGAGTTCGATTAGTCTCCGCCAAACAAGAAACAAATCAAACTAAAACCAAAGGCAAAGAAAAAAAAACTAACCAAACATAAAACTGAAAATAAAAAAAAGAAACCAAATTATAACCACAAACCAAAAAAACAAAAGACAATAAAATCAAAGCAAGTCTAACCTCATAAGAAATAGATTGAGCAACTGCACGCATACACCCCAACAAAGAATAATTAGAATTAGAAGACCAACCAGCAACCATAAGAGAATAAACACCAAGTCTAGTACAACACAAAAAAAACAATAAACCTAAATCAAAAGAAAAAAAACCACCAAAATAAGGAATAACCAACCAAATAATTAAAGAAAGAAACAAACCAAACACAGGAGCAAAATAATAAGGCAAATAATTAGAAACATAAGGAAAACACTGCTCCCTAACAAACAACTTAACCACATCTCTAAAAGGTTGAAGCAAACCTAAAAACCCCACCCTATTAGGACCCTTACGAATATGAATATAACCTAAAACCCTACGCTCAAGTAAAGTAAGAAAAGCTACACCAACCATAACAAAAATAGACAATAAAAAAAAAACAACAAACAAAAATAAAAAGTCATTAAACACTACTACATATAAAATAAATTTATATTAGAAGATTCTAAATCCACTGCACTTCTCTGCCAAAATAGTAATTAATAATAATCAAACAACATAAAATTATTTATTGAAAGTGGTCCTTTCGTACTAACTCACAAAACAAATTATAGATAGAAACCAACCTGGCTCACGCCGGTCTGAACTCAGATCATGTAGGATTTTAAAGGTCGAACAGACCTAATCAATTAAAGCTTCTACACCAAAAATTCACCCTAATCCAACATCGAGGTCGCAAACCCCCCTGTCAATAAGAACTTTCAAGAAAGATTACGCTGTTATCCCTAAGGTAATTTAATCTTAAAATCAATAATAAAGGATCAAAAAAAATATAAATAAATAAACAAAAAAAAGAAGAGTTAAACAAATCTCCTAGCCGCCCCAGCAAAATAAACAAAACAATATTAAAAAAAACCAACAAAAAAATCATCACAAATATAAAACTCTATAGGGTCTTCTCGTCCCATAAAAAAATTTAGGTATTCTTACCTAAAACCAAAATTCAATACATCAAAAAGAGACAGATTATATCTCGTCAAACCATTCATTCCAGCCCACAATTAAAAGACTAATGATTATGCTACCTTTGCACGGTCAAAATACCGCGGCCCTTCAAAAAAATCAGCGGGCAGGCCATACCTCAAAAAAACACAAGAGAAGTTGTTTTTGATAAACAGGCGGATATAAAAATTGCCGAATTCCTTTTAAAGAAATAAAAAATAAAACACAAAATAAAAAAGAATATACTAATCCTACCATTATTACAAATAAAAAACAATTAAAAAATAAACCCCAGTAAAAAATTAAACAAAACATAAAGAAAAAATAACTAAAAATAAAATTTGAACATACTTAAAAAGATAGTTAACATAAAACCCACCAAAATAAACAAAACAAAACAAATTATAAAAATATGAAACGAAGCTAAACCCCCGAAACATTTGCAAAAAATAAAAATAACCTAAGAAAAAGAAACTTTAAATAAATTACATGAATTAAATTCATTTCCCAAGGAACCAGATACCATCAAATACGAATAGCATATCACCACCAATAAAATATTATTAATGCTTATAAAACAGCAACTAAAATAAATAATTAACTCACTTGAAATCGGGAAATAGAAAATAAATAATAAAATTTAATAAGCCCTGATACACAAGGTACAACAAACAAAATAAACTTTCAAAAAACAAAATAAATAAACCTATACAGTACAAAGTAAACTATAATTAAAAAAATCAAACCAAAAAAATATACAATGACAATAAAATACTTCCATTAAAACAAAATAAAAACCATTAAAAACAATAAACTACATATCAAATCAGACCACACTGAATCGCACAGCAAACTCTCCAATGTAAATGAAAATACCTCCTAGGTATATAATCTGTATCATTCCAGCTACACCTTCCGGTACAACCACTCTGTTACGACTTATCTCGCCTCTTAAACAACGAGAGCGACGGGCGATGTGTACATACTTTAGAACCAAAATCACAAAAACAATCTTCAAATAATTACAATCAAATCCAATTTCATGAAAGAAATTTCAACAAACAATCCAAAATTAATAACAATGTAATCCACCACCAACTTAAATAAAAGCTGCACCTTGACCTGAAATAAACCAAAATAAAGGAAAGAAAAAATTATAACCCTAAAAAGATTCTCATTATAACGGCGGTATACAAACAAAAAAAATAAGCAAGGTCCAACGCGGATTATCGATAATAGGGCAGATTCCTCTGAACGGAATAAAATACCGCCAAATTCTTTAAGTTTCAAGAACATAACTAATACTACTCAGGCCACAAAATTAACATCAAAAATAATAGGGTATCTAATCCTAGTCTAAAAAAAGATTTCATAGCCTACAAAACAACAAGGGGGAAAAACAAGAAATTGAAATTTCACCAAAAATCAAAAGAAATTAAACCCAAAAATTAAATAAAACTATCAACCAAAAAATATTTGCTTGAGCTCCATGTATAACCGCGGCTGCTGGCACAAATTTAACCAACTCTAAAAAATATAACTAAATCTGAGTCACCTCAATATATAAAAATAAATAATGCGAATAAAAAAACAAACAACATTAAGAAAAAACAAATCACGCAAAAACTTACATATAAAAAAAATTAAGAACAAACATAAAAGCAAGAATAAAACTACTCTCTATAAACAACAACAACAAGAAAGGTACGACAAAAAAAAGTACAAACAACAAAAACCAAGTAACAAGCAAGAGTACCCCCCACCCACAAACCAACCAAAAAATCTTTTTCTTGCCCAACTCTAATAGATCAAAACTTTTCAAAGACCAACCATGAAAATAAAACTACTCTATAAACAACAACAACAAGAAAGGTACGACAAAAAAAAGTACAAACAACAAAAACCAAGTAACAAGCAAGAGTACTCCCTTTTTTAGATCTCATTTTTTTTAGATTTACAAAATGAGATCTAAAAACTATATAAATGTTTATCTTAATAGAATTAATACATCAATAAGATAAATAATTTAAAATAAGTAATTATTTAATATGACTTATATTTAATATAAGATTCAATTTATCTTATTAAATATATTATATATATAGAATCTAAAATTTTCTTTTTAGGTATTTGTATTCAATATAATTAATTTTATTATAATAATACTTATTTAAAATAAATCCTATCTTTAGTAACTTAAATCAATTCTATTCAAATAATTAATTTTATTAATATAGGTTATTATTATATAAAAAAAACACCTTAAAGAAAACTAACAAACAGAGAACAAAATAAAAATCACTAAAACCAAAACAAACCCCAAAAACAAAAACCAAACCGCCCCAAAAAAAATAACATAAAATACAAAAAAAAAACACAAAACAAAACAAAACAAAACAAAACAAAACAAAACAAAACAAAACAAAATGGAGTGCCTGAAAAAGGATTACTATGATAGGGTAAATAATGTATAAAAATACCTCCATTACGTTAAATAGAGTCAAACCATTCCCTGAAATATCAAAAATTCCCGTGCACCATACACTAAAACGTAAAAATTAGAAAAGTAAGCTAATAAAGCTAATGGGTTCATACCCCATAAATAGAGTAAATACTCTCTCTTCTAATGCCCAACAACTCAACAAAAATCCTCTTATTAACAACGTTAACAAGAGGTATTTTAATCTCAATTTCCTCTAATTCATGATTTGGAGCATGAATGGGGTTAGAGATTAATTTACTATCATTTATTCCAATAATGATAGAAAAAAAAAATATCTACACCACAGAAGCCTCACTAAAATACTTTATTGTACAAGCAGGGGCTTCATCAATACTATTATTCATAGTAATAATAAGAGCAATAGAAGAAAGAATATTAATTAACTCGGACAACTTATATACACAAATATTAATAAACACACCCCTATTACTAAAAGGGGGGGTCGCCCCAATACATTGGTGATTCCCTGGAGTAATGGAGGGGTTAAACTGAAATAATTGCTTAATTCTAATAACTCTACAAAAATCCGCACCCCTATCCTTAATCTCATACCAAATTAACAATGATATATTCCTAGAAATAATCATTGTAACATCAGTAATAATTGGAGCTATCGGGGGATTAAATCAAACATCACTACGAAAAATCATAACATACTCATCAATTAACCACACAGGTTGAATAATATCGGCAATAATTACAGGAAATGATATATGAGTAACATATTTCACAATCTACTCAATACTAACATTAACAGTAGTGTCGATTGTAAAAACCACCAAATTATCTTTCGTTAACCAAATAGCAATAACAGAAAAGAAGAACAAACTAACAAAATTCCTTGTATTCACAAGAATTTTATCATTAGGAGGTTTGCCGCCATTCTTGGGATTTATACCAAAATGAATAGTCATTCAAGCTATAATAACCAACGAAATAAAAACAACAGCCACAATAATGGTTTTAATATCAGTAGTAACGTTATATTACTACATACGAATGACATACTCAAGTTTAATAATACTACACCTAGAAACAAAATGATTAATTGCCCAACCTATTAATAAAACACCTAAACACATTATTTTATTAACATCAATCTCAATTACGGGGTTAATAATATCAGAAATAATCATGAACTTAGATTAAAGGCTTTAAGTTAAACAAACTAATATCCTTCAAAGCTATAAATAAAGAAAATCTTTAAGCCTTAGTAGCAAAACTACCCCTATAGAATTGCATTCTATAATCACCTAATGAATATAAAGCTATAGTAGAAGGGAAAATCCCATAAATAGATTTACAATCTATCACCTAAAATCAGACATTCCACTAATAATTAAACGATGGTTATTCTCAACAAACCATAAAGATATTGGAACATTATACTTCATCTTCGGGGCATGATCCGGAATATTAGGAACATCATTAAGAATATTAATCCGAGCAGAACTTGGTCAACCAGGATCCTTAATTGGAGACGACCAAATTTACAATGTAATCGTAACCGCACATGCATTTATCATAATCTTTTTCATGGTTATACCAATTCTAATTGGGGGTTTTGGAAATTGATTAGTACCACTCATACTTGGGGCCCCTGATATAGCATTTCCACGAATGAATAACATAAGATTTTGACTACTCCCACCCTCACTTACACTCCTCCTAACCAGAAGTATAGTAGAAAGAGGAGCTGGAACAGGGTGAACAGTGTATCCCCCGTTAGCTAGAGGAATCGCCCATGCGGGAGCATCAGTAGATTTAACAATTTTCTCCTTACACCTAGCAGGTGTATCGTCAATTTTAGGAGCAGTAAACTTTATCTCAACAGCAATTAATATAAAACCATCAAGTATGAAATCTGAACAAATACCCCTATTTGTATGAGCAGTAATTATTACCGCCACCTTATTATTACTATCACTACCAGTACTAGCAGGGGCTATCACAATATTATTAACTGATCGAAATTTGAACACCTCCTTCTTTGACCCAGCGGGAGGTGGAGACCCAATTCTTTACCAACACTTATTTTGATTTTTCGGACATCCAGAAGTATATATTCTAATTCTCCCAGGATTTGGGATAATTTCCCACATCATTTCCCATGAAAGAGGAAAAAAAGAAGCTTTTGGAAACCTAGGAATAATCTTTGCCATACTAGCAATTGGGTTATTAGGATTTGTAGTATGAGCACATCATATATTTACAGTAGGAATAGATGTCGATACACGAGCATATTTTACATCAGCTACAATAATTATTGCAGTACCAACTGGAATTAAAATCTTCAGATGATTAGCAACAATCCAAGGATCAAAATTATCATATAGACCCACATGCTTATGA
The DNA here is from genome assembly GCF_977971745.1 of Zootermopsis nevadensis. Lineage (NCBI taxonomy): Eukaryota > Metazoa > Arthropoda > Insecta > Blattodea > Termopsidae > Zootermopsis > Zootermopsis nevadensis. The sequence goes on along the minus strand of NW_028259300.1, from coordinate 12,209 downwards.
TCAATAGGATTTGTTTTCCTATTTACAATAGGGGGGCTAACGGGGGTAGTCCTAGCAAATTCATCAATCGATATTGTACTACATGACACATATTATGTAGTAGCTCACTTCCACTACGTTCTATCAATAGGAGCCGTATTCGCTATCATAGCCGGATTTATCCACTGATACCCATTATTTACAGGACTAACAATAAATCCAAAATGATTGAAAACTCAATTCACAATTATATTCCTGGGAGTAAATATAACGTTCTTCCCGCAACACTTCCTAGGACTAGCTGGAATACCACGACGATATTCAGATTATCCAGATGCATACACTACATGAAATATTATCTCATCAATGGGGTCAACCATCTCATTTATTGGAGTGATAATGTTTATTTACATTTTATGAGAAAGAATAAGAACTAAACGACAAGTGTTAAGATCAACACATACAAGAAACTCAATTGAATGAATCCAAGATCTGCCCCCATCAGAACACAGATATTCAGAACTACCAACAATTATCAATTAATAAAATCTAATATGGCAGAGAAGTGCAGTGGATTTAAGCTCCACAAATAAAGTACTAAAAACTTTTATTAGAAAATGACAACATGATCATGCATGAATTTACAAGATAGAGCATCACCAATCATAGAACAACTAATCTTCTTCCATGATCATACCATAATAATCATCACAATAATTCTAGCAATAGTATTATACTTCATAGCATCAACAATTATTAACGAACTCGTAGACCGATATATACTAGAAGGTCAAACAATAGAACTAATATGAACAATTGTGCCAGCAGTAATTCTTCTATTCATCACCACTCCATCTTTACGATTATTATACCTTATAGACGAAATCCACAACCCAATTATAACAATTAAAACTATTGGACACCAATGATACTGAAGTTATGAATACTCAGACTTCGTCAACGTTGAATTCGACTCATATATAACACCATATGAGGGAGACAATAAAAGAATATTCCGACTACTAGAAACAGATAACCACGTAACTTTACCAATACACTCATTCATCCGAATTATCGTAACAGCTGCTGATGTACTTCACTCGTGAACAATCCCTAGATTGGGGATCAAAGCCGATGCAACACCAGGCCGATTAAATCAATCAAGATTTATAATCAACCGCCCTGGACTACTTTATGGTCAATGCTCAGAAATCTGCGGAGCAAACCACAGATTCATACCCATCGTAATTGAAAGAGTATCAACAGAGAATTTTATTGAATGAATTAAAAAACTAAGCGAATCAATAGGTGACTGAAAGCAAGTAATGGTCTCTTAAACCAAATAATAGTAAATTAGCAATTACTCCTATTGGGGGGATTAGTTAAAAATAACATTAGATCGTCAAACTAAAATAACCAAATAAATGGTATCCCCCTCATCCCACAAATAATACCCCTTAGATGATTAATTTTATTCATCTCGTTTTCAACAATTTTCGTATTATTCAACACAATAAACTACTTCTCATTTACCCAAACAAATAAAAAGATACAAAAAAAAATTAAATTAACAAAAAAAACAAACTGAAAATGATAAGAAACTTATTCTCAGTATTTGACCCATCAACAAACATATTTAACACATCAATAAATTGATTAAGAACTATATTAGGATTATTAATCATCCCCACAATAATATGAATAATTCCATCTCGAAACAACGCAGCATGAAATAAAACAATAAAAAAAATACACGAAGAGCTTAAAACACTCCTAGGAACAAAAAAAATCAACAACGGAAGAACACTTATATTCACGTCATTATTCTCAATAATCCTAATAAACAATACTTTAGGCTTATTCCCATACATCTTTACTAGAACCAGACACCTAACATTAACATTAACAATAGCCTTACCATTATGAACAAGATTTATAATATTCGGATGAATCAACAACACTAAACACATATTAACCCACCTTGTACCACAAGGAACACCACCGATCCTAATACCATTTATAGTGTGCATTGAAACAATCAGAAACATTATTCGCCCAGGAACATTAGCTATCCGATTAACAGCAAATATAATTGCAGGTCACCTATTAATAACACTACTAGGAGAAAATGGATCATCAATAGCATACTCAATAATCAGCATCCTAATTATTACACAGATTGCTCTACTAACATTAGAGACAGCAGTAGCAATCATTCAATCATATGTATTCGCAGTACTAAGAACATTATATTCTAGAGAAATCAATTAAAATGACAAACCACATAAATCACACATTCCACATAGTAAACCAAAGACCATGACCTCTTATTGGAGCAATGGGAGCCATAATCACATTAACTGGAACAATTAAATGATTCCACCAATATGAACAAACACTAATAAGAATTGGAATAATCACAATAATCATAACAACCATCCAATGATGACGAGATATTACACGAGAGGGCACATACCAAGGATTACATACAAGAAAAGTAACTAAAGGGTTACGATGAGGTATAATCCTATTCATTACATCAGAAGTATTCTTCTTCGTCTCCTTCTTTTGAGCATTTTTCCACAGAAGATTATCACCAACAAACGAACTCGGATCAATGTGACCACCAACTGGAATTCAAGTATTTAATCCCCTACAAATTCCACTTCTAAATACCGCAATCCTCCTATCATCAGGGGTAACTATCACTTGAGCACATCATAGAATCTTAGAAAACAATTATAACCAGGGGTTACAAGGACTATTTATAACTGTAATCCTAGGATTATATTTCACAGCACTACAAGCATACGAATATATAGAATCACCATTCACTATTGCCGACTCGGTTTATGGAGCCACGTTCTTTGTAGCAACAGGATTCCATGGTCTCCATGTAATCATTGGAACAACCTTCCTAATCACATGTTTAATACGACACCTAACACTTCATTTCTCATCAAACCACCATATAGGATTTGAAGCAGCCGCATGATATTGACATTTTGTAGATGTAGTATGACTATTCTTATATATCTCAATTTACTGATGAGGAAGATAACCAAATAAATTTATCTAATATAAAAAGTATACTTGACTTCCAATCAAGAAGTTCAAAAAATGAGATAAATAATAAAAATAGTAACAACAATAATAACAACAATCATAATACTATCAACAATTATCATAATAATTGCGACAGCAATATCAAAAAAAAACATTGAAGACCGAGAAAAAAGATCACCATTTGAGTGCGGGTTTGACCCCATGGGATCTGCACGACTCCCGTTTTCCTTACGATTTTTCCTAATCGCAATTATATTTCTAGTATTCGACGTAGAAATTGCACTCCTATTACCAATAACAATCGTGATAACAAGATCAAACATAATATCATGAGCCACAATCAGAACATTATTTATTGTAATCCTAATCATCGGGTTATATCACGAATGAAATCAAGGATCCTTAGAGTGAGCAGAATAAGGGATTGTAGTTAATAATAACATTTGGTTTGCAATCAAAAAGTACTAATATAGTCTATCTCAAAGTAAGAAGCGATTAACGCAATCAATTTCGACCTGATCTTAGATAAATTTTATCCTTACTTAAAATTAACTGAAACCAAATAGAGGTATATTACTGTTAATAATAAAAATGAATAACCAAATTCCAGTTAAAGAAATGAATAGATTAAGTGAAAGCTGCTAACTTATCACTATAGCGGTTAAAATCCGTTTACATTTCTATTTATATAGTTTAAAAAAAACATTACACTTTCACTGTAAAAATAAATAAATATTTTATAAATACTTAAAGATAAAAATATCTCAATAACATCTTCAATGTTATGCTCTAAATAAGCTATTCAAGTACATAAATATAAAAAAAACTAACAAATTAATCCAAACAACAATAAAAAATATATAAACCCTAAGACTACCATACTGCAACCATTGATTGCCCTTAGCCAAAAAAGAAAAAAACCAAAAAAGACCCTGACCACCAAAAAACTCTCTCCAACCGGAATCAAAAGACTTAATAATAACATATCCATAATTCAAAGGAAACAAAGAAACACCATAAACAAAAACATAAGGTATAAACCACATAGACCCAAAAAAAAAAGAAGACTTATATAAAAATATAGAAAAAAGAAACTCACCTAAATCAACCTTAGATAATTCATAACCTAACCAACCACCCAAAATTCTAACTAACAAAACTGAAGTCCTCAAATAAAAAGGCAAGCAAATAACAAAAGGGGTAGGAAAAATTAATCATCTCAACATTCTACCACCAAAAATAACAACAACAAGTAAACCCAACATACCAGTACATATATTATTACCAGCATCCTCAAAAGAACAAAAAGAAGACAAATTAAAATCACCGAACAAAACATAATAAAATAAACGGAAAGAATAACAAACAGTTAAACCAGTAGACAAAAAAAACAATAGCAAACCAAAAAAATTAAAATAACCTAATAAAACCATCTCCAAAATAAGATCCCTAGAATAAAAACCAGCCAAAAACGGCATACCACACAAAGCAAAACTAGAAACAACCAAACAAGAAGAAGTAAAAGGCATAAAAAAAGAAACACCACCCATAAAACGAATATCTTGAGAATCACCCATAACATGAATAACCACCCCCGCACACATAAACAAAAGAGCCTTAAACAAAGCATGAGTTAACAGATGAAAAAAGGCCAATTCAGGAAAACCAAAAGAAACAATACCAACTATTAACCCCAATTGACTAAGAGTAGAGAGAGCAATAACCCTCCTCAAATCAAACTCAAAATTAGCCCCCAAACCAGATATAAACATAGTTAAACCCGAAACCAACAACAAAAATCTATTAAGAGAATCACCAAAAGAACATCTAAAACGAATAAGCAAATAAACACCAGCAGTAACTAAAGTAGAAGAATGAACTAAAGCAGAAACAGGAGTAGGAGCTGCCATAGCAGCTGGCAATCAAGAAGAAAAAGGAATCTGAGCTCTCCTAGTTATAGCAGCCAAAACAACAAGAAAGGAAATAAAATTCATTTCCATTCTACCCCTTATAAAAAACAAATAATACACATAATTCCAACTACCAAAATTAAACATCCAAGCAATAGATATTAAAAGAGCAACATCACCAACACGATTAGACAAAGCAGTCAACATACCAGCACCATAAGATTTAAAATTCTGATAATAAATAACCAAACAATAAGAAACTAACCCCAAACCATCTCAACCTAATAAAATTCTGATTAAATTAGGTCTTAAAATCAAAAACATCATAGAAACAACAAACAACAAAACCAAATAAATAAAACGATAAATATTCAAATCCCCATGTATATAATCATCTCTATAAAGAACAACTAAAGAAGAAATAAAAAAAACAAAACCCAAGAAAAATAAGGATATTCAATCAAAAAGAAGAGTCATAACCACAGAACTAGAATTCAAGGTAATAATATCCCACTCAATAAAATAAACTAAGTCCTTAACAACAAAAACAAAACCAACAAAAAAAGACAAAATACCAAAAAATAAAAGGAAAAAAAAACTAACAAAACAAATTGAAATAAAATTCACGACCCAAGGCAAAAAATGCATCATTGACACCACAAACCAATATTTTAATTAAACTACTTAAATTTTTATAACCAAAAAGAAACGACATCTCTAAACAAAATAAACAAATTTAATGGAAACCAGTGCAAAAAAACCAATAAAAATTCACGAACATAAAACATTGAACATGAATAAATACCCGAATAAAAACTACCATGCTGACTATAAGAATATATATATAAAGTATAAGCAGCACCAAAAAAAGACAAACCCCCCAACATCAATATAGTCAACCAAGACCAAGAAATCAAACTTCTAAATAAAACAACCTCACCTAACAAATTCAAAGAAGGAGGAGCTGCTATATTACAAGATCTCAATAAAAACCACCATATAGACATTCTGGGTATCAAACACATTAAACCCCTATTAACCAATAAACTACGACTACCCGTCCGCTCATAAACAATATTAACAAGACAAAACAAACCAGAAGAACATAAACCATGAGCAATCATCAAAACATAAGAACCACAAAACCCCCAATAATTGACAGTCATAATACCACAAACAACAATACCCATATGAGCAACAGAAGAATAAGCAACTAATGACTTCAAATCAGTCTGACGCAAACAAACCAATCTAACCAAAAACCCACCTAACAAACTAATAGAAATCCAGAAAAAATTCAAATTAAAAGAAAAATTAACTAAAAAAACCATAACACGAATTAAACCATAACCACCCAACTTCAACAAAACACCAGCCAAAATCATTGAACCAGAAATAGGTGCTTCAACATGAGCCTTAGGTAACCACAAATGAACTAAAAATAAAGGAATCCTAACCAAAAAAGCAAAGACTATGCAAAAATAAAAAAAAACTCTCGACAAACAAGGATCAAACAAAAAAAAAAAACACAGCAAACCAGAAGAATTATAAATCCCAATAACACCAATCAACAAAGGCAAGGAAGCAAATAAAGTATATAAAATCAAATAAATACCAGCCTGAAGACGCTCAGGCTGATAACCCCAACCCAAAATTAAAAACAAAGTAGGAACAAGTCTACCCTCAAAAAACAAGTAAAAAGAAAACAAATCAACACTACCAAACGAACAAAATAATATAATCATCAAAAACAAAATCATAAACAAAAAAAATTCAGAAAAATAAGAAGAACGAAAAACTGACTCTCTAGCTAACAACATCAATGAACAAATCCAAAATCTAAGAAAAATTAAACCATAAGAAATATAATCACAACCTAAAAAATAACTAAGATTACCCCAACAAAAAAAATAAGGAAAAACAAAAAAAAAAGACAAACACAAGAAAAACAAGAAAGAATTAATCAATCACCAAAAATTTAAAAAACACAAAGGGATCAAAAAAATTAAAGAAAATAAAAACCTTAACATTGAAGCATCCCAAAAGAACGATAATAATCATTCCCATATCTACGAATTATTGAAACAAGAATAGATAAACCCAAAGAACCCTCACAAACAGAAAAAACTAAAAAAACAATAACAAAATAAAACTCATAATTAAAACCACATAAATAATAATACATCAAAACAAACAAAGACAAAACCATAAACTCTAAACTCAATAAAGTAATCAACAAATGCTTACGATCCATACAAAAAACCCACAAACCACAAAGAAAAAAGGTAGAAAAATAAAAAAATATTAACATTAAAAAGTCTTAATAATTTAATAAAAATATTGGTCTTGTAAATCAAAAATGAGAAAAACCTCTTAAGACTTCAGAGAAAAGAAAACCCTATCATTAATTCCCAAAACTAACATTTTTATTAAACTACACTCTGATATTATAAAAACAATAGTAATCTCAAGAACATCAATAAGAATAATATTCACACAAATAAAACACCCTATAGCCATAGGAATAATCACAATAATACAAACCATCTTAACATGCACAATTAGAGGAATAATAAACCAAAAATTCTGATTCCCATATATTTTATTCCTAGTATTCCTAGGAGGAATACTAGTACTATTCATCTACATAACAAGACTAGCATCAAATGAAATAATATTTTTATCAATAAAACTATCAGCAGCAACAGCAATCATGACAGCAATAATATTCATAATAAGAATAGAGGAATCATACACATGAACATATGAACATAAATTAAGAGCAAACGAAAAAACAAACTTAATATTAGAAAAATTCTATAACCTACCTACAGGATCAACAACACTTATATTAGCCCTATATCTACTATTAACACTAATTGTAGTTGCAAAAATCACAAATATTTCAGAAGGACCATTACGAAAATCAAAATAATGAATAAACCCATACGAAAAAACCACCCACTAATCAAAATTATAAACAACGCACTAGTAGATCTACCCACCCCATCAAATATTAGAACATGATGAAACTTTGGATCCTTATTAGGATTATGTTTAGGTATACAAATCATCACAGGACTATTCCTAGCTATACACTACTGCCCCAACACTGAATCAGCATTCTCAAGAGTAGTACACATTTGCCGAGATGTAAATTATGGGTGATTACTACGAACACTACACGCTAACGGAGGATCAATATTCTTCATTTGCATATACATACACATTGGACGAAATATATACTACGGATCATACAACTTCACAGAAACATGAAATATTGGAGTAGTAATCTTCTTCACTACTATAGGAACAGCTTTTATAGGATATGTACTACCATGGGGGCAAATATCATTCTGAGGGGCAACAGTAATCACTAATTTACTATCAGCAATCCCATATGTAGGAACAGAACTAGTACAATGAGTTTGAGGGGGATTCGCCGTAGACAACGCCACTTTAAATCGATTCTTCACATTACACTTCCTAATACCATTTATAATTCTAGCAATAGTAATTATTCACTTAACATTCCTACACCAAACAGGATCAAACAACCCAACAGGAATAAATAGAAATACCGACAAAATCCCATTCCACCCATACTTCACTATCAAAGACACAGTAGGATTCATTTTATTAATTATAATATTATCAATATTATCACTAAAAGAACCTTACCTTCTTGGAGATCCAGACAACTTTATCCCTGCAAACCCACTAGTAACACCAATTCATATTCAACCCGAATGATATTTCCTATTTGCATACGCAATCTTACGATCAATTCCTAATAAATTAGGAGGAGTAATTGCTCTATTTATATCAATCGCAATCTTATTAATCCTACCCCTACAAAAAACCAAATTCCGAGGAACACAGTTCTACCCAATCAACCAAATTATATTCTGGCTAATAACAAACACTGTAATCCTATTAACATGAATTGGAGCCCGACCAGTTGAAGAACCATATATTATAACAGGACAAATACTAACAGTAATATACTTCTCATACTACATCACGAACCCAATAATAACAAAAATGTGAGACAAGACAACAAAATAGTCGGAAAGCTTTATGATAAGCAAATACCTTGAAAGTAAGAGAAAGGAGTTTAAATCCCCTACCGACTTAAAACATACTCAAATTAATACACTAAAACAAAGAGTAAAAAAATAACCTAACACCCAAAACAAAAATTAAATAATTCAAAGAAACAGGCAAAAAACTCCTCCAAGATATATACATCAACCTATCATAACGAAAACGAGGCAAAGTACCACGAACCCAAACAAATAAAAAAGAAACAAAAGAAACCCTTAAAAAGAAAAAAAAAGAATACAAATCACAACCCAAAAACATAACACAAAACAAAACACTCATAAACAAAATTCTAGCATACTCAGCCAAAAAAATTAAAGCAAACCCTCCAGATCTATACTCAACATTAAAACCAGAAACCAACTCAGACTCACCCTCAGCAAAATCAAAAGGAGTTCGATTAGTCTCCGCCAAACAAGAAACAAATCAAACTAAAACCAAAGGCAAAGAAAAAAAAACTAACCAAACATAAAACTGAAAATAAAAAAAAGAAACCAAATTATAACCACAAACCAAAAAAACAAAAGACAATAAAATCAAAGCAAGTCTAACCTCATAAGAAATAGATTGAGCAACTGCACGCATACACCCCAACAAAGAATAATTAGAATTAGAAGACCAACCAGCAACCATAAGAGAATAAACACCAAGTCTAGTACAACACAAAAAAAACAATAAACCTAAATCAAAAGAAAAAAAACCACCAAAATAAGGAATAACCAACCAAATAATTAAAGAAAGAAACAAACCAAACACAGGAGCAAAATAATAAGGCAAATAATTAGAAACATAAGGAAAACACTGCTCCCTAACAAACAACTTAACCACATCTCTAAAAGGTTGAAGCAAACCTAAAAACCCCACCCTATTAGGACCCTTACGAATATGAATATAACCTAAAACCCTACGCTCAAGTAAAGTAAGAAAAGCTACACCAACCATAACAAAAATAGACAATAAAAAAAAAACAACAAACAAAAATAAAAAGTCATTAAACACTACTACATATAAAATAAATTTATATTAGAAGATTCTAAATCCACTGCACTTCTCTGCCAAAATAGTAATTAATAATAATCAAACAACATAAAATTATTTATTGAAAGTGGTCCTTTCGTACTAACTCACAAAACAAATTATAGATAGAAACCAACCTGGCTCACGCCGGTCTGAACTCAGATCATGTAGGATTTTAAAGGTCGAACAGACCTAATCAATTAAAGCTTCTACACCAAAAATTCACCCTAATCCAACATCGAGGTCGCAAACCCCCCTGTCAATAAGAACTTTCAAGAAAGATTACGCTGTTATCCCTAAGGTAATTTAATCTTAAAATCAATAATAAAGGATCAAAAAAAATATAAATAAATAAACAAAAAAAAGAAGAGTTAAACAAATCTCCTAGCCGCCCCAGCAAAATAAACAAAACAATATTAAAAAAAACCAACAAAAAAATCATCACAAATATAAAACTCTATAGGGTCTTCTCGTCCCATAAAAAAATTTAGGTATTCTTACCTAAAACCAAAATTCAATACATCAAAAAGAGACAGATTATATCTCGTCAAACCATTCATTCCAGCCCACAATTAAAAGACTAATGATTATGCTACCTTTGCACGGTCAAAATACCGCGGCCCTTCAAAAAAATCAGCGGGCAGGCCATACCTCAAAAAAACACAAGAGAAGTTGTTTTTGATAAACAGGCGGATATAAAAATTGCCGAATTCCTTTTAAAGAAATAAAAAATAAAACACAAAATAAAAAAGAATATACTAATCCTACCATTATTACAAATAAAAAACAATTAAAAAATAAACCCCAGTAAAAAATTAAACAAAACATAAAGAAAAAATAACTAAAAATAAAATTTGAACATACTTAAAAAGATAGTTAACATAAAACCCACCAAAATAAACAAAACAAAACAAATTATAAAAATATGAAACGAAGCTAAACCCCCGAAACATTTGCAAAAAATAAAAATAACCTAAGAAAAAGAAACTTTAAATAAATTACATGAATTAAATTCATTTCCCAAGGAACCAGATACCATCAAATACGAATAGCATATCACCACCAATAAAATATTATTAATGCTTATAAAACAGCAACTAAAATAAATAATTAACTCACTTGAAATCGGGAAATAGAAAATAAATAATAAAATTTAATAAGCCCTGATACACAAGGTACAACAAACAAAATAAACTTTCAAAAAACAAAATAAATAAACCTATACAGTACAAAGTAAACTATAATTAAAAAAATCAAACCAAAAAAATATACAATGACAATAAAATACTTCCATTAAAACAAAATAAAAACCATTAAAAACAATAAACTACATATCAAATCAGACCACACTGAATCGCACAGCAAACTCTCCAATGTAAATGAAAATACCTCCTAGGTATATAATCTGTATCATTCCAGCTACACCTTCCGGTACAACCACTCTGTTACGACTTATCTCGCCTCTTAAACATCGAGAGCGACGGGCGATGTGTACATACTTTAGAACCAAAATCACAAAAACAATCTTCAAATAATTACAATCAAATCCAATTTCATGAAAGAAATTTCAACAAACAATCCAAAATTAATAACAATGTAATCCACCACCAACTTAAATAAAAGCTGCACCTTGACCTGAAATAAACCAAAATAAAGGAAAGAAAAAATTATAACCCTAAAAAGATTCTCATTATAACGGCGGTATACAAACAAAAAAAATAAGCAAGGTCCAACGCGGATTATCGATAATAGGGCAGATTCCTCTGAACGGAATAAAATACCGCCAAATTCTTTAAGTTTCAAGAACATAACTAATACTACTCAGGCCACAAAATTAACATCAAAAATAATAGGGTATCTAATCCTAGTCTAAAAAAAGATTTCATAGCCTACAAAACAACAAGGGGGAAAAACAAGAAATTGAAATTTCACCAAAAATCAAAAGAAATTAAACCCAAAAATTAAATAAAACTATCAACCAAAAAATATTTGCTTGAGCTCCATGTATAACCGCGGCTGCTGGCACAAATTTAACCAACTCTAAAAAATATAACTAAATCTGAGTCACCTCAATATATAAAAATAAATAATGCGAATAAAAAAACAAACAACATTAAGAAAAAACAAATCACG
>NW_028259299.1:0-39063 GCF_977971745.1 Zootermopsis nevadensis | reverse complement strand
CACATAGTAAACCAAAGACCATGACCTCTTATTGGAGCAATGGGAGCCATAATCACATTAACTGGAACAATTAAATGATTCCACCAATATGAACAAACACTAATAAGAATTGGAATAATCACAATAATCATAACAACCATCCAATGATGACGAGATATTACACGAGAGGGCACATACCAAGGATTACATACAAGAAAAGTAACTAAAGGGTTACGATGAGGTATAATCCTATTCATTACATCAGAAGTATTCTTCTTCGTCTCCTTCTTTTGAGCATTTTTTCCACAGAAGATTATCACCAACAACGAACTCGGATCAATGTGACCACCAACTGGAATTCAAGTATTTAATCCCCTACAAATTCCACTTCTAAATACCGCAATCCTCCTATCATCAGGGGTAACTATCACTTGAGCACATCATAGAATCTTAGAAAACAATTATAACCAGGGGTTACAAGGACTATTTATAACTGTAATCCTAGGATTATATTTCACAGCACTACAAGCATACGAATATATAGAATCACCATTCACTATTGCCGACTCGGTTTATGGAGCCACGTTCTTTGTAGCAACAGGATTCCATGGTCTCCATGTAATCATTGGAACAACCTTCCTAATCACATGTTTAATACGACACCTAACACTTCATTTTCTCATCAAACCACCATATAGGATTTGAAGCAGCCGCATGATATTGACATTTTGTAGATGTAGTATGACTATTCTTATATATCTCAATTTACTGATGAGGAAGATAACCAAATAAATTTATCTAATATAAAAAGTATACTTGACTTCCAATCAAGAAGTTCAAAAAAATGAGATAAATAATAAAAATAGTAACAACAATAATAACAACAATCATAATACTATCAACAATTATCATAATAATTGCGACAGCAATATCAAAAAAAAACATTGAAGACCGAGAAAAAAGATCACCATTTGAGTGCGGGGTTTGACCCCATGGGATCTGCACGACTCCCGTTTTCCTTACGATTTTTCCTAATCGCAATTATATTTCTAGTATTCGACGTAGAAATTGCACTCCTATTACCAATAACAATCGTGATAACAAGATCAAACATAATATCATGAGCCACAATCAGAACATTATTTATTGTAATCCTAATCATCGGGTTATATCACGAATGAAATCAAGGATCCTTAGAGTGAGCAGAATAAGGGATTGTAGTTAATAATAACATTTGGTTTGCAATCAAAAAGTACTAATATAGTCTATCTCAAAGTAAGAAGCGATTAACGCAATCAATTTCGACCTGATCTTAGATAAATTTTATCCTTACTTAAAATTAACTGAAACCAAATAGAGGTATATTACTGTTAATAATAAAAATGAATAACCAAATTCCAGTTAAAGAAATGAATAGATTAAGTGAAAGCTGCTAACTTATCACTATAGCGGTTAAAATCCGTTTACATTTCTATTTATATAGTTTAAAAAAACATTACACTTTCACTGTAAAAATAAATAAATATTTTATAAATACTTAAAGATAAAAATATCTCAATAACATCTTCAATGTTATGCTCTAAATAAGCTATTCAAGTACATAAATATAAAAAAAACTAACAAATTAATCCAAACAACAATAAAAAATATATAAACCCTAAGACTACCATACTGCAACCATTGATTGCCCTTAGCCAAAAAAAGAAAAAAACCAAAAAAGACCCTGACCACCAAAAAACTCTCCTCCAACCGGAATCAAAAGACTTAATAATAACATATCCATAATTCAAAGGAAACAAAGAAACACCATAAACAAAAACATAAGGTATAAACCACATAGACCCAAAAAAAAAAGAAGACTTATATAAAAATATAGAAAAAAGAAACTCACCTAAATCAACCTTAGATAATTCATAACCTAACCAACCACCCAAAATTCTAACTAACAAAACTGAAGTCCTCAAATAAAAAGGCAAGCAAATAACAAAAGGGGTAGGAAAAATTAATCATCTCAACATTCTACCACCAAAAATAACAACAACAAGTAAACCCAACATACCAGTACATATATTATTACCAGCATCCTCAAAAGAACAAAAAGAAGACAAATTAAAATCACCGAACAAAACATAATAAAATAAACGGAAAGAATAACAAACAGTTAAACCAGTAGACAAAAAAAACAATAGCAAACCAAAAAAATTAAAATAACCTAATAAAACCATCTCCAAAATAAGATCCCTAGAATAAAAACCAGCCAAAAACGGCATACCACACAAAGCAAAACTAGAAACAACCAACAAGAAGAAGTAAAAGGCATAAAAAAAGAAACACCACCCATAAAACGAATATCTTGAGAATCACCCATAACATGAATAACCACCCCCGCACACATAAACAAAAGAGCCTTAAACAAAGCATGAGTTAACAGATGAAAAAAGGCCAATTCAGGAAAACCAAAAGAAACAATACCAACTATTAACCCCAATTGACTAAGAGTAGAGAGAGCAATAACCCTCCTCAAATCAAACTCAAAATTAGCCCCCAAACCAGATATAAACATAGTTAAACCCGAAACCAACAACAAAAATCTATTAAGAGAATCACCAAAAGAACATCTAAAACGAATAAGCAAATAAACACCAGCAGTAACTAAAGTAGAAGAATGAACTAAAGCAGAAACAGGAGTAGGAGCTGCCATAGCAGCTGGCAATCAAGAAGAAAAAGGAATCTGAAGCTCTCCTAGTTATAGCAGCCAAAACAACAAGAAAGGAAATAAAATTCATTTCCATTCTACCCCTTATAAAAAACAAATAATACACATAATTCCAACTACCAAAATTAAACATCCAAGCAATAGATATTAAAAGAGCAACATCACCAACACGATTAGACAAAGCAGTCAACATACCAGCACCATAAGATTTAAAATTCTGATAATAAATAACCAAACAATAAGAAACTAACCCCAAACCATCTCAACCTAATAAAATTCTGATTAAATTAGGTCTTAAAATCAAAAACATCATAGAAACAACAAACAACAAAACCAAATAAATAAAACGATAAATATTCAAATCCCCATGTATATAATCATCTCTATAAAGAACAACTAAAGAAGAAATAAAAAAAACAAAACCCAAGAAAAATAAGGATATTCAATCAAAAAGAAGAGTCATAACCACAGAACTAGAATTCAAGGTAATAATATCCCACTCAATAAAATAAACTAAGTCCTTAACAACAAAAACAAAACCAACAAAAAAGACAAAATACCAAAAAATAAAAGGAAAAAAAAACTAACAAAACAAATTGAAATAAAATTCACGACCCAAGGCAAAAAATGCATCATTGACACCACAAACCAATATTTTAATTAAACTACTTAAATTTTTATAACCAAAAAGAAACGACATCTCTAAACAAAATAAACAAATTTAATGGAAACCAGTGCAAAAAAACCAATAAAAATTCACGAACATAAAACATTGAACATGAATAAATACCCGAATAAAAACTACCATGCTGACTATAAGAATATATATATAAAGTATAAGCAGCACCAAAAAAAGACAAACCCCCCAACATCAATATAGTCAACCAAGACCAAGAAATCAAACTTCTAAATAAAACAACCTCACCTAACAAATTCAAAGAAGGAGGAGCTGCTATATTACAAGATCTCAATAAAAACCACCATATAGACATTCTGGGTATCAAACACATTAAACCCCTATTAACCAATAAACTACGACTACCCGTCCGCTCATAACAATATTAACAAGACAAAACAAACCAGAAGAACATAAACCATGAGCAATCATCAAAACATAAGAACCACAAAACCCCCAATAATTGACAGTCATAATACCACAAACAACAATACCCATATGAGCAACAGAAGAATAAGCAACTAATGACTTCAAATCAGTCTGACGCAAACAAACCAATCTAACCAAAAACCCACCTAACAAACTAATAGAAATCCAGAAAAAATTCAAATTAAAAGAAAAATTAACTAAAAAAACCATAACACGAATTAAACCATAACCACCCAACTTCAACAAAACACCAGCCAAAATCATTGAACCAGAAATAGGTGCTTCAACATGAGCCTTAGGTAACCACAAATGAACTAAAAATAAAGGAATCCTAACCAAAAAAGCAAAGACTATGCAAAAATAAAAAAAAACTCTCGACAAACAAGGATCAAACAAAAAAAAAAAAACACAGCAAACCAGAAGAATTATAAATCCCAATAACACCAATCAACAAAGGCAAGGAAGCAAATAAAGTATATAAAATCAAATAAATACCAGCCTGAAGACGCTCAGGCTGATAACCCCAACCCAAAATTAAAAACAAAGTAGGAACAAGTCTACCCTCAAAAAACAAGTAAAAAGAAAACAAATCAACACTACCAAACGAACAAAATAATATAATCATCAAAAACAAAATCATAAACAAAAAAAATTCAAGAAAAATAAGAAGAACGAAAAACTGACTCTCTAGCTAACAACATCAATGAACAAATCCAAAATCTAAGAAAAATTAAACCATAAGAAATATAATCACAACCTAAAAAATAACTAAGATTACCCCAACAAAAAAAATAAGGAAAAACAAAAAAAAAAGACAAACACAAGAAAAACAAGAAAGAATTAATCAATCACCAAAAATTTAAAAAACACAAAGGGATCAAAAAATTAAAGAAAATAAAAACCTTAACATTGAAGCATCCCAAAAGAACGATAATAATCATTCCCATATCTACGAATTATTGAAACAAGAATAGATAAACCCAAAGAACCCTCACAAACAGAAAAAACTAAAAAAACAATAACAAAATAAAACTCATAATTAAAACCACATAAATAATAATACATCAAAACAAACAAAGACAAAACCATAAACTCTAAACTCAATAAAGTAATCAACAAATGCTTACGATCCATACAAAAAACCCACAAACCACAAAGAAAAAAGGTAGAAAAATAAAAAAATATTAACATTAAAAAGTCTTAATAATTTAATAAAAATATTGGTCTTGTAAATCAAAAATGAGAAAAACCTCTTAAGACTTCAGAGAAAAGAAAACCCTATCATTAATTCCCAAAACTAACATTTTTATTAAACTACACTCTGATATTATAAAAACAATAGTAATCTCAAGAACATCAATAAGAATAATATTCACACAAATAAAACACCCTATAGCCATAGGAATAATCACAATAATACAAACCATCTTAACATGCACAATTAGAGGAATAATAAACCAAAAATTCTGATTCCCATATATTTTATTCCTAGTATTCCTAGGAGGAATACTAGTACTATTCATCTACATAACAAGACTAGCATCAAATGAAATAATATTTTTATCAATAAAACTATCAGCAGCAACAGCAATCATGACAGCAATAATATTCATAATAAGAATAGAGGAATCATACACATGAACATATGAACATAAATTAAGAGCAAACGAAAAAACAAACTTAATATTAGAAAAATTCTATAACCTACCTACAGGATCAACAACACTTATATTAGCCCTATATCTACTATTAACACTAATTGTAGTTGCAAAAATCACAAATATTTCAGAAGGACCATTACGAAAATCAAAATAATGAATAAACCCATACGAAAAAACCACCCACTAATCAAAATTATAAACAACGCACTAGTAGATCTACCCACCCCATCAAATATTAGAACATGATGAAACTTTGGATCCTTATTAGGATTATGTTTAGGTATACAAATCATCACAGGACTATTCCTAGCTATACACTACTGCCCCAACACTGAATCAGCATTCTCAAGAGTAGTACACATTTGCCGAGATGTAAATTATGGGTGATTACTACGAACACTACACGCTAACGGAGGATCAATATTCTTCATTTGCATATACATACACATTGGACGAAATATATACTACGGATCATACAACTTCACAGAAACATGAAATATTGGAGTAGTAATCTTCTTCACTACTATAGGAACAGCTTTTATAGGATATGTACTACCATGGGGGCAAATATCATTCTGAGGGGCAACAGTAATCACTAATTTACTATCAGCAATCCCATATGTAGGAACAGAACTAGTACAATGAGTTTGAGGGGGATTCGCCGTAGACAACGCCACTTTAAATCGATTCTTCACATTACACTTCCTAATACCATTTATAATTCTAGCAATAGTAATTATTCACTTAACATTCCTACACCAAACAGGATCAAACAACCCAACAGGAATAAATAGAAATACCGACAAAATCCCATTCCACCCATACTTCACTATCAAAGACACAGTAGGATTCATTTTATTAATTATAATATTATCAATATTATCACTAAAAGAACCTTACCTTCTTGGAGATCCAGACAACTTTATCCCTGCAAACCCACTAGTAACACCAATTCATATTCAACCCGAATGATATTTCCTATTTGCATACGCAATCTTACGATCAATTCCTAATAAATTAGGAGGAGTAATTGCTCTATTTATATCAATCGCAATCTTATTAATCCTACCCCTACAAAAAACCAAATTCCGAGGAACACAGTTCTACCCAATCAACCAAATTATATTCTGGCTAATAACAAACACTGTAATCCTATTAACATGAATTGGAGCCCGACCAGTTGAAGAACCATATATTATAACAGGACAAATACTAACAGTAATATACTTCTCATACTACATCACGAACCCAATAATAACAAAAATGTGAGACAAGACAACAAAATAGTCGGAAAGCTTTATGATAAGCAAATACCTTGAAAGTAAGAGAAAGGAGTTTAAATCCCCTACCGACTTAAAACATACTCAAATTAATACACTAAAACAAAGAGTAAAAAAATAACCTAACACCCAAAACAAAAATTAAATAATTCAAAGAAACAGGCAAAAAACTCCTCCAAGATATATACATCAACCTATCATAACGAAAACGAGGCAAAGTACCACGAACCCAAACAAATAAAAAAGAAACAAAAGAAACCCTTAAAAAGAAAAAAAAAGAATACAAATCACAACCCAAAAACATAACACAAAACAAAACACTCATAAACAAAATTCTAGCATACTCAGCCAAAAAAATTAAAGCAAACCCTCCAGATCTATACTCAACATTAAAACCAGAAACCAACTCAGACTCACCCTCAGCAAAATCAAAAGGAGTTCGATTAGTCTCCGCCAAACAAGAAACAAATCAAACTAAAACCAAAGGCAAAGAAAAAAAAACTAACCAAACATAAAACTGAAAATAAAAAAAAGAAACCAAATTATAACCACAAACCAAAAAAACAAAAGACAATAAAATCAAAGCAAGTCTAACCTCATAAGAAATAGATTGAGCAACTGCACGCATACACCCCAACAAAGAATAATTAGAATTAGAAGACCAACCAGCAACCATAAGAGAATAAACACCAAGTCTAGTACAACACAAAAAAAACAATAAACCTAAATCAAAAGAAAAAAAACCACCAAAATAAGGAATAACCAACCAAATAATTAAAGAAAGAAACAAACCAAACACAGGAGCAAAATAATAAGGCAAATAATTAGAAACATAAGGAAAACACTGCTCCCTAACAAACAACTTAACCACATCTCTAAAAGGTTGAAGCAAACCTAAAAACCCCACCCTATTAGGACCCTTACGAATATGAATATAACCTAAAACCCTACGCTCAAGTAAAGTAAGAAAAGCTACACCAACCATAACAAAAATAGACAATAAAAAAAAAACAACAAACAAAAATAAAAAGTCATTAAACACTACTACATATAAAATAAATTTATATTAGAAGATTCTAAATCCACTGCACTTCTCTGCCAAAATAGTAATTAATAATAATCAAACAACATAAAATTATTTATTGAAAGTGGTCCTTTCGTACTAACTCACAAAACAAATTATAGATAGAAACCAACCTGGCTCACGCCGGTCTGAACTCAGATCATGTAGGATTTTAAAGGTCGAACAGACCTAATCAATTAAAGCTTCTACACCAAAAATTCACCCTAATCCAACATCGAGGTCGCAAACCCCCCTGTCAATAAGAACTTTCAAGAAAGATTACGCTGTTATCCCTAAGGTAATTTAATCTTAAAATCAATAATAAAGGATCAAAAAAAATATAAATAAATAAACAAAAAAAAGAAGAGTTAAACAAATCTCCTAGCCGCCCCAGCAAAATAAACAAAACAATATTAAAAAAAACCAACAAAAAAATCATCACAAATATAAAACTCTATAGGGTCTTCTCGTCCCATAAAAAAATTTAGGTATTCTTACCTAAAACCAAAATTCAATACATCAAAAAGAGACAGATTATATCTCGTCAAACCATTCATTCCAGCCCACAATTAAAAGACTAATGATTATGCTACCTTTGCACGGTCAAAATACCGCGGCCCTTCAAAAAAATCAGCGGGCAGGCCATACCTCAAAAAAACACAAGAGAAGTTGTTTTTGATAAACAGGCGGATATAAAAATTGCCGAATTCCTTTTAAAGAAATAAAAAATAAAACACAAAATAAAAAAGAATATACTAATCCTACCATTATTACAAATAAAAAACAATTAAAAAATAAACCCCAGTAAAAAATTAAACAAAACATAAAGAAAAAATAACTAAAAATAAAATTTGAACATACTTAAAAAGATAGTTAACATAAAACCCACCAAAATAAACAAAACAAAACAAATTATAAAAATATGAAACGAAGCTAAACCCCCGAAACATTTGCAAAAAATAAAAATAACCTAAGAAAAAGAAACTTTAAATAAATTACATGAATTAAATTCATTTCCCAAGGAACCAGATACCATCAAATACGAATAGCATATCACCACCAATAAAATATTATTAATGCTTATAAAACAGCAACTAAAATAAATAATTAACTCACTTGAAATCGGGAAATAGAAAATAAATAATAAAATTTAATAAGCCCTGATACACAAGGTACAACAAACAAAATAAACTTTCAAAAAACAAAATAAATAAACCTATACAGTACAAAGTAAACTATAATTAAAAAAATCAAACCAAAAAAATATACAATGACAATAAAATACTTCCATTAAAACAAAATAAAAACCATTAAAAACAATAAACTACATATCAAATCAGACCACACTGAATCGCACAGCAAACTCTCCAATGTAAATGAAAATACCTCCTAGGTATATAATCTGTATCATTCCAGCTACACCTTCCGGTACAACCACTCTGTTACGACTTATCTCGCCTCTTAAACAACGAGAGCGACGGGCGATGTGTACATACTTTAGAACCAAAATCACAAAAACAATCTTCAAATAATTACAATCAAATCCAATTTCATGAAAGAAATTTCAACAAACAATCCAAAATTAATAACAATGTAATCCACCACCAACTTAAATAAAAGCTGCACCTTGACCTGAAATAAACCAAAATAAAGGAAAGAAAAAATTATAACCCTAAAAAGATTCTCATTATAACGGCGGTATACAAACAAAAAAAATAAGCAAGGTCCAACGCGGATTATCGATAATAGGGCAGATTCCTCTGAACGGAATAAAATACCGCCAAATTCTTTAAGTTTCAAGAACATAACTAATACTACTCAGGCCACAAAATTAACATCAAAAATAATAGGGTATCTAATCCTAGTCTAAAAAAAGATTTCATAGCCTACAAAACAACAAGGGGGAAAAACAAGAAATTGAAATTTCACCAAAAATCAAAAGAAATTAAACCCAAAAATTAAATAAAACTATCAACCAAAAAATATTTGCTTGAGCTCCATGTATAACCGCGGCTGCTGGCACAAATTTAACCAACTCTAAAAAATATAACTAAATCTGAGTCACCTCAATATATAAAAATAAATAATGCGAATAAAAAAACAAACAACATTAAGAAAAAACAAATCACGCAAAAACTTACATATAAAAAAAATTAAGAACAAACATAAAAGCAAGAATAAAACTACTCTCTATAAACAACAACAACAAGAAAGGTACGACAAAAAAAAGTACAAACAACAAAAACCAAGTAACAAGCAAGAGTACCCCCCACCCACAAACCAACCAAAAAATCTTTTTCTTGCCCAACTCTAATAGATCAAAACTTTTCAAAGACCAACCATGAAAATAAAACTACTCTATAAACAACAACAACAAGAAAGGTACGACAAAAAAAAGTACAAACAACAAAAACCAAGTAACAAGCAAGAGTACTCCCTTTTTTAGATCTCATTTTTTTTAGATTTACAAAATGAGATCTAAAAACTATATAAATGTTTATCTTAATAGAATTAATACATCAATAAGATAAATAATTTAAAATAAGTAATTATTTAATATGACTTATATTTAATATAAGATTCAATTTATCTTATTAAATATATTATATATATAGAATCTAAAATTTTCTTTTTAGGTATTTGTATTCAATATAATTAATTTTATTATAATAATACTTATTTAAAATAAATCCTATCTTTAGTAACTTAAATCAATTCTATTCAAATAATTAATTTTATTAATATAGGTTATTATTATATAAAAAAACACACCTTAAAGAAAACTAACAAACAGAGAACAAAATAAAAATCACTAAAACCAAAACAAACCCCAAAAACAAAAACCAAACCGCCCCAAAAAAAATAACATAAAATACAAAAAAAAACACAAAACAAAACAAAACAAAACAAAACAAAACAAAACAAAACAAAACAAAATGGAGTGCCTGAAAAAGGATTACTATGATAGGGTAAATAATGTATAAAAATACCTCCATTACGTTAAATAGAGTCAAACCATTCCCTGAAATATCAAAAATTCCCGTGCACCATACACTAAAACGTAAAAATTAGAAAAGTAAGCTAATAAAGCTAATGGGTTCATACCCCATAAATAGAGTAAATACTCTCTCTTCTAATGCCCAACAACTCAACAAAAATCCTCTTATTAACAACGTTAACAAGAGGTATTTTAATCTCAATTTCCTCTAATTCATGATTTGGAGCATGAATGGGGTTAGAGATTAATTTACTATCATTTATTCCAATAATGATAGAAAAAAAAAATATCTACACCACAGAAGCCTCACTAAAATACTTTATTGTACAAGCAGGGGCTTCATCAATACTATTATTCATAGTAATAATAAGAGCAATAGAAGAAAGAATATTAATTAACTCGGACAACTTATATACACAAATATTAATAAACACACCCCTATTACTAAAAGGGGGGGTCGCCCCAATACATTGGTGATTCCCTGGAGTAATGGAGGGGTTAAACTGAAATAATTGCTTAATTCTAATAACTCTACAAAAATCCGCACCCCTATCCTTAATCTCATACCAAATTAACAATGATATATTCCTAGAAATAATCATTGTAACATCAGTAATAATTGGAGCTATCGGGGGATTAAATCAAACATCACTACGAAAAATCATAACATACTCATCAATTAACCACACAGGTTGAATAATATCGGCAATAATTACAGGAAATGATATATGAGTAACATATTTCACAATCTACTCAATACTAACATTAACAGTAGTGTCGATTGTAAAAACCACCAAATTATCTTTCGTTAACCAAATAGCAATAACAGAAAAGAAGAACAAACTAACAAAATTCCTTGTATTCACAAGAATTTTATCATTAGGAGGTTTGCCGCCATTCTTGGGATTTATACCAAAATGAATAGTCATTCAAGCTATAATAACCAACGAAATAAAAACAACAGCCACAATAATGGTTTTAATATCAGTAGTAACGTTATATTACTACATACGAATGACATACTCAAGTTTAATAATACTACACCTAGAAACAAAATGATTAATTGCCCAACCTATTAATAAAACACCTAAACACATTATTTTATTAACATCAATCTCAATTACGGGGTTAATAATATCAGAAATAATCATGAACTTAGATTAAAGGCTTTAAGTTAAACAAACTAATATCCTTCAAAGCTATAAATAAAGAAAATCTTTAAGCCTTAGTAGCAAAACTACCCCTATAGAATTGCATTCTATAATCACCTAATGAATATAAAGCTATAGTAGAAGGGAAAATCCCATAAATAGATTTACAATCTATCACCTAAAATCAGACATTCCACTAATAATTAAACGATGGTTATTCTCAACAAACCATAAAGATATTGGAACATTATACTTCATCTTCGGGGCATGATCCGGAATATTAGGAACATCATTAAGAATATTAATCCGAGCAGAACTTGGTCAACCAGGATCCTTAATTGGAGACGACCAAATTTACAATGTAATCGTAACCGCACATGCATTTATCATAATCTTTTTCATGGTTATACCAATTCTAATTGGGGGTTTTGGAAATTGATTAGTACCACTCATACTTGGGGCCCCTGATATAGCATTTCCACGAATGAATAACATAAGATTTTGACTACTCCCACCCTCACTTACACTCCTCCTAACCAGAAGTATAGTAGAAAGAGGAGCTGGAACAGGGTGAACAGTGTATCCCCCGTTAGCTAGAGGAATCGCCCATGCGGGAGCATCAGTAGATTTAACAATTTTCTCCTTACACCTAGCAGGTGTATCGTCAATTTTAGGAGCAGTAAACTTTATCTCAACAGCAATTAATATAAAACCATCAAGTATGAAATCTGAACAAATACCCCTATTTGTATGAGCAGTAATTATTACCGCCACCTTATTATTACTATCACTACCAGTACTAGCAGGGGCTATCACAATATTATTAACTGATCGAAATTTGAACACCTCCTTCTTTGACCCAGCGGGAGGTGGAGACCCAATTCTTTACCAACACTTATTTTGATTTTTCGGACATCCAGAAGTATATATTCTAATTCTCCAGGATTTGGGATAATTTCCACACATCATTCCCATGAAAGAGGAAAAAAAGAAGCTTTTGGAAACCTAGGAATAATCTTTGCCATACTAGCAATTGGGTTATTAGGATTTGTAGTATGAGCACATCATATATTTACAGTAGGAATAGATGTCGATACACGAGCATATTTTACATCAGCTACAATAATTATTGCAGTACCAACTGGAATTAAAATCTTCAGATGATTAGCAACAATCCAAGGATCAAAATTATCATATAGACCCACATGCTTATGATCAATAGGATTTGTTTTCCTATTTACAATAGGGGGGCTAACGGGGGTAGTCCTAGCAAATTCATCAATCGATATTGTACTACATGACACATATTATGTAGTAGCTCACTTCCACTACGTTCTATCAATAGGAGCCGTATTCGCTATCATAGCCGGATTTATCCACTGATACCCATTATTTACAGGACTAACAATAAATCCAAAATGATTGAAAACTCAATTCACAATTATATTCCTGGGAGTAAATATAACGTTCTTCCCGCAACACTTCCTAGGACTAGCTGGAATACCACGACGATATTCAGATTATCCAG
This sequence comes from Zootermopsis nevadensis, assembly GCF_977971745.1. Taxonomy (NCBI): domain Eukaryota; kingdom Metazoa; phylum Arthropoda; class Insecta; order Blattodea; family Termopsidae; genus Zootermopsis; species Zootermopsis nevadensis. Next base: position 25,582 of record NW_028259299.1, on the reverse strand, counting down.
ATGCATACACTACATGAAATATTATCTCATCAATGGGGTCAACCATCTCATTTATTGGAGTGATAATGTTTATTTACATTTTATGAGAAAGAATAAGAACTAAACGACAAGTGTTAAGATCAACACATACAAGAAACTCAATTGAATGAATCCAAGATCTGCCCCCATCAGAACACAGATATTCAGAACTACCAACAATTATCAATTAATAAAATCTAATATGGCAGAGAAGTGCAGTGGATTTAAGCTCCACAAATAAAGTACTAAAAACTTTTATTAGAAAATGACAACATGATCATGCATGAATTTACAAGATAGAGCATCACCAATCATAGAACAACTAATCTTCTTCCATGATCATACCATAATAATCATCACAATAATTCTAGCAATAGTATTATACTTCATAGCATCAACAATTATTAACGAACTCGTAGACCGATATATACTAGAAGGTCAAACAATAGAACTAATATGAACAATTGTGCCAGCAGTAATTCTTCTATTCATCACCACTCCATCTTTACGATTATTATACCTTATAGACGAAATCCACAACCCAATTATAACAATTAAAACTATTGGACACCAATGATACTGAAGTTATGAATACTCAGACTTCGTCAACGTTGAATTCGACTCATATATAACACCATATGAGGGAGACAATAAAAGAATATTCCGACTACTAGAAACAGATAACCACGTAACTTTACCAATACACTCATTCATCCGAATTATCGTAACAGCTGCTGATGTACTTCACTCGTGAACAATCCCTAGATTGGGGATCAAAGCCGATGCAACACCAGGCCGATTAAATCAATCAAGATTTATAATCAACCGCCCTGGACTACTTTATGGTCAATGCTCAGAAATCTGCGGAGCAAACCACAGATTCATACCCATCGTAATTGAAAGAGTATCAACAGAGAATTTTATTGAATGAATTAAAAAACTAAGCGAATCAATAGGTGACTGAAAGCAAGTAATGGTCTCTTAAACCAAATAATAGTAAATTAGCAATTACTCCTATTGGGGGGATTAGTTAAAAATAACATTAGATCGTCAAACTAAAATAACCAAATAAATGGTATCCCCCTCATCCCACAAATAATACCCCTTAGATGATTAATTTTATTCATCTCGTTTTCAACAATTTTCGTATTATTCAACACAATAAACTACTTCTCATTTACCCAAACAAATAAAAAGATACAAAAAAAAATTAAATTAACAAAAAAAACAAACTGAAAATGATAAGAAACTTATTCTCAGTATTTGACCCATCAACAAACATATTTAACACATCAATAAATTGATTAAGAACTATATTAGGATTATTAATCATCCCCACAATAATATGAATAATTCCATCTCGAAACAACGCAGCATGAAATAAAACAATAAAAAAAATACACGAAGAGCTTAAAACACTCCTAGGAACAAAAAAAATCAACAACGGAAGAACACTTATATTCACGTCATTATTCTCAATAATCCTAATAAACAATACTTTAGGCTTATTCCCATACATCTTTACTAGAACCAGACACCTAACATTAACATTAACAATAGCCTTACCATTATGAACAAGATTTATAATATTCGGATGAATCAACAACACTAAACACATATTAACCCACCTTGTACCACAAGGAACACCACCGATCCTAATACCATTTATAGTGTGCATTGAAACAATCAGAAACATTATTCGCCCAGGAACATTAGCTATCCGATTAACAGCAAATATAATTGCAGGTCACCTATTAATAACACTACTAGGAGAAAATGGATCATCAATAGCATACTCAATAATCAGCATCCTAATTATTACACAGATTGCTCTACTAACATTAGAGACAGCAGTAGCAATCATTCAATCATATGTATTCGCAGTACTAAGAACATTATATTCTAGAGAAATCAATTAAAATGACAAACCACATAAATCACACATTCCACATAGTAAACCAAAGACCATGACCTCTTATTGGAGCAATGGGAGCCATAATCACATTAACTGGAACAATTAAATGATTCCACCAATATGAACAAACACTAATAAGAATTGGAATAATCACAATAATCATAACAACCATCCAATGATGACGAGATATTACACGAGAGGGCACATACCAAGGATTACATACAAGAAAAGTAACTAAAGGGTTACGATGAGGTATAATCCTATTCATTACATCAGAAGTATTCTTCTTCGTCTCCTTCTTTTGAGCATTTTTCCACAGAAGATTATCACCAACAAACGAACTCGGATCAATGTGACCACCAACTGGAATTCAAGTATTTAATCCCCTACAAATTCCACTTCTAAATACCGCAATCCTCCTATCATCAGGGGTAACTATCACTTGAGCACATCATAGAATCTTAGAAAACAATTATAACCAGGGGTTACAAGGACTATTTATAACTGTAATCCTAGGATTATATTTCACAGCACTACAAGCATACGAATATATAGAATCACCATTCACTATTGCCGACTCGGTTTATGGAGCCACGTTCTTTGTAGCAACAGGATTCCATGGTCTCCATGTAATCATTGGAACAACCTTCCTAATCACATGTTTAATACGACACCTAACACTTCATTTCTCATCAAACCACCATATAGGATTTGAAGCAGCCGCATGATATTGACATTTTGTAGATGTAGTATGACTATTCTTATATATCTCAATTTACTGATGAGGAAGATAACCAAATAAATTTATCTAATATAAAAAGTATACTTGACTTCCAATCAAGAAGTTCAAAAAATGAGATAAATAATAAAAATAGTAACAACAATAATAACAACAATCATAATACTATCAACAATTATCATAATAATTGCGACAGCAATATCAAAAAAAAACATTGAAGACCGAGAAAAAAGATCACCATTTGAGTGCGGGTTTGACCCCATGGGATCTGCACGACTCCCGTTTTCCTTACGATTTTTCCTAATCGCAATTATATTTCTAGTATTCGACGTAGAAATTGCACTCCTATTACCAATAACAATCGTGATAACAAGATCAAACATAATATCATGAGCCACAATCAGAACATTATTTATTGTAATCCTAATCATCGGGTTATATCACGAATGAAATCAAGGATCCTTAGAGTGAGCAGAATAAGGGATTGTAGTTAATAATAACATTTGGTTTGCAATCAAAAAGTACTAATATAGTCTATCTCAAAGTAAGAAGCGATTAACGCAATCAATTTCGACCTGATCTTAGATAAATTTTATCCTTACTTAAAATTAACTGAAACCAAATAGAGGTATATTACTGTTAATAATAAAAATGAATAACCAAATTCCAGTTAAAGAAATGAATAGATTAAGTGAAAGCTGCTAACTTATCACTATAGCGGTTAAAATCCGTTTACATTTCTATTTATATAGTTTAAAAAAAACATTACACTTTCACTGTAAAAATAAATAAATATTTTATAAATACTTAAAGATAAAAATATCTCAATAACATCTTCAATGTTATGCTCTAAATAAGCTATTCAAGTACATAAATATAAAAAAAACTAACAAATTAATCCAAACAACAATAAAAAATATATAAACCCTAAGACTACCATACTGCAACCATTGATTGCCCTTAGCCAAAAAAGAAAAAAACCAAAAAAGACCCTGACCACCAAAAAACTCTCTCCAACCGGAATCAAAAGACTTAATAATAACATATCCATAATTCAAAGGAAACAAAGAAACACCATAAACAAAAACATAAGGTATAAACCACATAGACCCAAAAAAAAAAGAAGACTTATATAAAAATATAGAAAAAAGAAACTCACCTAAATCAACCTTAGATAATTCATAACCTAACCAACCACCCAAAATTCTAACTAACAAAACTGAAGTCCTCAAATAAAAAGGCAAGCAAATAACAAAAGGGGTAGGAAAAATTAATCATCTCAACATTCTACCACCAAAAATAACAACAACAAGTAAACCCAACATACCAGTACATATATTATTACCAGCATCCTCAAAAGAACAAAAAGAAGACAAATTAAAATCACCGAACAAAACATAATAAAATAAACGGAAAGAATAACAAACAGTTAAACCAGTAGACAAAAAAAACAATAGCAAACCAAAAAAATTAAAATAACCTAATAAAACCATCTCCAAAATAAGATCCCTAGAATAAAAACCAGCCAAAAACGGCATACCACACAAAGCAAAACTAGAAACAACCAAACAAGAAGAAGTAAAAGGCATAAAAAAAGAAACACCACCCATAAAACGAATATCTTGAGAATCACCCATAACATGAATAACCACCCCCGCACACATAAACAAAAGAGCCTTAAACAAAGCATGAGTTAACAGATGAAAAAAGGCCAATTCAGGAAAACCAAAAGAAACAATACCAACTATTAACCCCAATTGACTAAGAGTAGAGAGAGCAATAACCCTCCTCAAATCAAACTCAAAATTAGCCCCCAAACCAGATATAAACATAGTTAAACCCGAAACCAACAACAAAAATCTATTAAGAGAATCACCAAAAGAACATCTAAAACGAATAAGCAAATAAACACCAGCAGTAACTAAAGTAGAAGAATGAACTAAAGCAGAAACAGGAGTAGGAGCTGCCATAGCAGCTGGCAATCAAGAAGAAAAAGGAATCTGAGCTCTCCTAGTTATAGCAGCCAAAACAACAAGAAAGGAAATAAAATTCATTTCCATTCTACCCCTTATAAAAAACAAATAATACACATAATTCCAACTACCAAAATTAAACATCCAAGCAATAGATATTAAAAGAGCAACATCACCAACACGATTAGACAAAGCAGTCAACATACCAGCACCATAAGATTTAAAATTCTGATAATAAATAACCAAACAATAAGAAACTAACCCCAAACCATCTCAACCTAATAAAATTCTGATTAAATTAGGTCTTAAAATCAAAAACATCATAGAAACAACAAACAACAAAACCAAATAAATAAAACGATAAATATTCAAATCCCCATGTATATAATCATCTCTATAAAGAACAACTAAAGAAGAAATAAAAAAAACAAAACCCAAGAAAAATAAGGATATTCAATCAAAAAGAAGAGTCATAACCACAGAACTAGAATTCAAGGTAATAATATCCCACTCAATAAAATAAACTAAGTCCTTAACAACAAAAACAAAACCAACAAAAAAAGACAAAATACCAAAAAATAAAAGGAAAAAAAAACTAACAAAACAAATTGAAATAAAATTCACGACCCAAGGCAAAAAATGCATCATTGACACCACAAACCAATATTTTAATTAAACTACTTAAATTTTTATAACCAAAAAGAAACGACATCTCTAAACAAAATAAACAAATTTAATGGAAACCAGTGCAAAAAAACCAATAAAAATTCACGAACATAAAACATTGAACATGAATAAATACCCGAATAAAAACTACCATGCTGACTATAAGAATATATATATAAAGTATAAGCAGCACCAAAAAAAGACAAACCCCCCAACATCAATATAGTCAACCAAGACCAAGAAATCAAACTTCTAAATAAAACAACCTCACCTAACAAATTCAAAGAAGGAGGAGCTGCTATATTACAAGATCTCAATAAAAACCACCATATAGACATTCTGGGTATCAAACACATTAAACCCCTATTAACCAATAAACTACGACTACCCGTCCGCTCATAAACAATATTAACAAGACAAAACAAACCAGAAGAACATAAACCATGAGCAATCATCAAAACATAAGAACCACAAAACCCCCAATAATTGACAGTCATAATACCACAAACAACAATACCCATATGAGCAACAGAAGAATAAGCAACTAATGACTTCAAATCAGTCTGACGCAAACAAACCAATCTAACCAAAAACCCACCTAACAAACTAATAGAAATCCAGAAAAAATTCAAATTAAAAGAAAAATTAACTAAAAAAACCATAACACGAATTAAACCATAACCACCCAACTTCAACAAAACACCAGCCAAAATCATTGAACCAGAAATAGGTGCTTCAACATGAGCCTTAGGTAACCACAAATGAACTAAAAATAAAGGAATCCTAACCAAAAAAGCAAAGACTATGCAAAAATAAAAAAAAACTCTCGACAAACAAGGATCAAACAAAAAAAAAAAACACAGCAAACCAGAAGAATTATAAATCCCAATAACACCAATCAACAAAGGCAAGGAAGCAAATAAAGTATATAAAATCAAATAAATACCAGCCTGAAGACGCTCAGGCTGATAACCCCAACCCAAAATTAAAAACAAAGTAGGAACAAGTCTACCCTCAAAAAACAAGTAAAAAGAAAACAAATCAACACTACCAAACGAACAAAATAATATAATCATCAAAAACAAAATCATAAACAAAAAAAATTCAGAAAAATAAGAAGAACGAAAAACTGACTCTCTAGCTAACAACATCAATGAACAAATCCAAAATCTAAGAAAAATTAAACCATAAGAAATATAATCACAACCTAAAAAATAACTAAGATTACCCCAACAAAAAAAATAAGGAAAAACAAAAAAAAAAGACAAACACAAGAAAAACAAGAAAGAATTAATCAATCACCAAAAATTTAAAAAACACAAAGGGATCAAAAAAATTAAAGAAAATAAAAACCTTAACATTGAAGCATCCCAAAAGAACGATAATAATCATTCCCATATCTACGAATTATTGAAACAAGAATAGATAAACCCAAAGAACCCTCACAAACAGAAAAAACTAAAAAAACAATAACAAAATAAAACTCATAATTAAAACCACATAAATAATAATACATCAAAACAAACAAAGACAAAACCATAAACTCTAAACTCAATAAAGTAATCAACAAATGCTTACGATCCATACAAAAAACCCACAAACCACAAAGAAAAAAGGTAGAAAAATAAAAAAATATTAACATTAAAAAGTCTTAATAATTTAATAAAAATATTGGTCTTGTAAATCAAAAATGAGAAAAACCTCTTAAGACTTCAGAGAAAAGAAAACCCTATCATTAATTCCCAAAACTAACATTTTTATTAAACTACACTCTGATATTATAAAAACAATAGTAATCTCAAGAACATCAATAAGAATAATATTCACACAAATAAAACACCCTATAGCCATAGGAATAATCACAATAATACAAACCATCTTAACATGCACAATTAGAGGAATAATAAACCAAAAATTCTGATTCCCATATATTTTATTCCTAGTATTCCTAGGAGGAATACTAGTACTATTCATCTACATAACAAGACTAGCATCAAATGAAATAATATTTTTATCAATAAAACTATCAGCAGCAACAGCAATCATGACAGCAATAATATTCATAATAAGAATAGAGGAATCATACACATGAACATATGAACATAAATTAAGAGCAAACGAAAAAACAAACTTAATATTAGAAAAATTCTATAACCTACCTACAGGATCAACAACACTTATATTAGCCCTATATCTACTATTAACACTAATTGTAGTTGCAAAAATCACAAATATTTCAGAAGGACCATTACGAAAATCAAAATAATGAATAAACCCATACGAAAAAACCACCCACTAATCAAAATTATAAACAACGCACTAGTAGATCTACCCACCCCATCAAATATTAGAACATGATGAAACTTTGGATCCTTATTAGGATTATGTTTAGGTATACAAATCATCACAGGACTATTCCTAGCTATACACTACTGCCCCAACACTGAATCAGCATTCTCAAGAGTAGTACACATTTGCCGAGATGTAAATAATTATGGGTGATTACTACGAACACTACACGCTAACGGAGGATCAATATTCTTCATTTGCATATACATACACATTGGACGAAATATATACTACGGATCATACAACTTCACAGAAACATGAAATATTGGAGTAGTAATCTTCTTCACTACTATAGGAACAGCTTTTATAGGATATGTACTACCATGGGGGCAAATATCATTCTGAGGGGCAACAGTAATCACTAATTTACTATCAGCAATCCCATATGTAGGAACAGAACTAGTACAATGAGTTTGAGGGGGATTCGCCGTAGACAACGCCACTTTAAATCGATTCTTCACATTACACTTCCTAATACCATTTATAATTCTAGCAATAGTAATTATTCACTTAACATTCCTACACCAAACAGGATCAAACAACCCAACAGGAATAAATAGAAATACCGACAAAATCCCATTCCACCCATACTTCACTATCAAAGACACAGTAGGATTCATTTTATTAATTATAATATTATCAATATTATCACTAAAAGAACCTTACCTTCTTGGAGATCCAGACAACTTTATCCCTGCAAACCCACTAGTAACACCAATTCATATTCAACCCGAATGATATTTCCTATTTGCATACGCAATCTTACGATCAATTCCTAATAAATTAGGAGGAGTAATTGCTCTATTTATATCAATCGCAATCTTATTAATCCTACCCCTACAAAAAACCAAATTCCGAGGAACACAGTTCTACCCAATCAACCAAATTATATTCTGGCTAATAACAAACACTGTAATCCTATTAACATGAATTGGAGCCCGACCAGTTGAAGAACCATATATTATAACAGGACAAATACTAACAGTAATATACTTCTCATACTACATCACGAACCCAATAATAACAAAAATGTGAGACAAGACAACAAAATAGTCGGAAAGCTTTATGATAAGCAAATACCTTGAAAGTAAGAGAAAGGAGTTTAAATCCCCTACCGACTTAAAACATACTCAAATTAATACACTAAAACAAAGAGTAAAAAAATAACCTAACACCCAAAACAAAAATTAAATAATTCAAAGAAACAGGCAAAAAACTCCTCCAAGATATATACATCAACCTATCATAACGAAAACGAGGCAAAGTACCACGAACCCAAACAAATAAAAAAGAAACAAAAGAAACCCTTAAAAAGAAAAAAAAAGAATACAAATCACAACCCAAAAACATAACACAAAACAAAACACTCATAAACAAAATTCTAGCATACTCAGCCAAAAAAATTAAAGCAAACCCTCCAGATCTATACTCAACATTAAAACCAGAAACCAACTCAGACTCACCCTCAGCAAAATCAAAAGGAGTTCGATTAGTCTCCGCCAAACAAGAAACAAATCAAACTAAAACCAAAGGCAAAGAAAAAAAAACTAACCAAACATAAAACTGAAAATAAAAAAAAGAAACCAAATTATAACCACAAACCAAAAAAACAAAAGACAATAAAATCAAAGCAAGTCTAACCTCATAAGAAATAGATTGAGCAACTGCACGCATACACCCCAACAAAGAATAATTAGAATTAGAAGACCAACCAGCAACCATAAGAGAATAAACACCAAGTCTAGTACAACACAAAAAAAACAATAAACCTAAATCAAAAGAAAAAAAACCACCAAAATAAGGAATAACCAACCAAATAATTAAAGAAAGAAACAAACCAAACACAGGAGCAAAATAATAAGGCAAATAATTAGAAACATAAGGAAAACACTGCTCCCTAACAAACAACTTAACCACATCTCTAAAAGGTTGAAGCAAACCTAAAAACCCCACCCTATTAGGACCCTTACGAATATGAATATAACCTAAAACCCTACGCTCAAGTAAAGTAAGAAAAGCTACACCAACCATAACAAAAATAGACAATAAAAAAAAAACAACAAACAAAAATAAAAAGTCATTAAACACTACTACATATAAAATAAATTTATATTAGAAGATTCTAAATCCACTGCACTTCTCTGCCAAAATAGTAATTAATAATAATCAAACAACATAAAATTATTTATTGAAAGTGGTCCTTTCGTACTAACTCACAAAACAAATTATAGATAGAAACCAACCTGGCTCACGCCGGTCTGAACTCAGATCATGTAGGATTTTAAAGGTCGAACAGACCTAATCAATTAAAGCTTCTACACCAAAAATTCACCCTAATCCAACATCGAGGTCGCAAACCCCCCTGTCAATAAGAACTTTCAAGAAAGATTACGCTGTTATCCCTAAGGTAATTTAATCTTAAAATCAATAATAAAGGATCAAAAAAAATATAAATAAATAAACAAAAAAAAGAAGAGTTAAACAAATCTCCTAGCCGCCCCAGCAAAATAAACAAAACAATATTAAAAAAAACCAACAAAAAAATCATCACAAATATAAAACTCTATAGGGTCTTCTCGTCCCATAAAAAAATTTAGGTATTCTTACCTAAAACCAAAATTCAATACATCAAAAAGAGACAGATTATATCTCGTCAAACCATTCATTCCAGCCCACAATTAAAAGACTAATGATTATGCTACCTTTGCACGGTCAAAATACCGCGGCCCTTCAAAAAAATCAGCGGGCAGGCCATACCTCAAAAAAACACAAGAGAAGTTGTTTTTGATAAACAGGCGGATATAAAAATTGCCGAATTCCTTTTAAAGAAATAAAAAATAAAACACAAAATAAAAAAGAATATACTAATCCTACCATTATTACAAATAAAAAACAATTAAAAAATAAACCCCAGTAAAAAATTAAACAAAACATAAAGAAAAAATAACTAAAAATAAAATTTGAACATACTTAAAAAGATAGTTAACATAAAACCCACCAAAATAAACAAAACAAAACAAATTATAAAAATATGAAACGAAGCTAAACCCCCGAAACATTTGCAAAAAATAAAAATAACCTAAGAAAAAGAAACTTTAAATAAATTACATGAATTAAATTCATTTCCCAAGGAACCAGATACCATCAAATACGAATAGCATATCACCACCAATAAAATATTATTAATGCTTATAAAACAGCAACTAAAATAAATAATTAACTCACTTGAAATCGGGAAATAGAAAATAAATAATAAAATTTAATAAGCCCTGATACACAAGGTACAACAAACAAAATAAACTTTCAAAAAACAAAATAAATAAACCTATACAGTACAAAGTAAACTATAATTAAAAAAATCAAACCAAAAAAATATACAATGACAATAAAATACTTCCATTAAAACAAAATAAAAACCATTAAAAACAATAAACTACATATCAAATCAGACCACACTGAATCGCACAGCAAACTCTCCAATGTAAATGAAAATACCTCCTAGGTATATAATCTGTATCATTCCAGCTACACCTTCCGGTACAACCACTCTGTTACGACTTATCTCGCCTCTTAAACAACGAGAGCGAGGGCGATGTGTACATACTTTAGAACCAAAATCACAAAAACAATCTTCAAATAATTACAATCAAATCCAATTTCATGAAAGAAATTTCAACAAACAATCCAAAATTAATAACAATGTAATCCACCACCAACTTAAATAAAAGCTGCACCTTGACCTGAAATAAACCAAAATAAAGGAAAGAAAAAATTATAACCCTAAAAAGATTCTCATTATAACGGCGGTATACAAACAAAAAAAATAAGCAAGGTCCAACGCGGATTATCGATAATAGGGCAGATTCCTCTGAACGGAATAAAATACCGCCAAATTCTTTAAGTTTCAAGAACATAACTAATACTACTCAGGCCACAAAATTAACATCAAAAATAATAGGGTATCTAATCCTAGTCTAAAAAAAGATTTCATAGCCTACAAAACAACAAGGGGGAAAAACAAGAAATTGAAATTTCACCAAAAATCAAAAGAAATTAAACCCAAAAATTAAATAAAACTATCAACCAAAAAATATTTGCTTGAGCTCCATGTATAACCGCGGCTGCTGGCACAAATTTAACCAACTCTAAAAAATATAACTAAATCTGAGTCACCTCAATATATAAAAATAAATAATGCGAATAAAAAAACAAACAACATTAAGAAAAAACAAATCACGCAAAAACTTACATATAAAAAAAATTAAGAACAAACATAAAAGCAAGAATAAAACTACTCTCTATAAACAACAACAACAAGAAAGGTACGACAAAAAAAAGTACAAACAACAAAAACCAAGTAACAAGCAAGAGTACCCCCCACCCACAAACCAACCAAAAAATCTTTTTCTTGCCCAACTCTAATAGATCAAAACTTTTCAAAGACCAACCATGAAAATAAAACTACTCTATAAACAACAACAACAAGAAAGGTACGACAAAAAAAAGTACAAACAACAAAAACCAAGTAACAAGCAAGAGTACTCCCTTTTTTAGATCTCATTTTTTTTAGATTTACAAAATGAGATCTAAAAACTATATAAATGTTTATCTTAATAGAATTAATACATCAATAAGATAAATAATTTAAAATAAGTAATTATTTAATATGACTTATATTTAATATAAGATTCAATTTATCTTATTAAATATATTATATATATAGAATCTAAAATTTTCTTTTTAGGTATTTGTATTCAATATAATTAATTTTATTATAATAATACTTATTTAAAATAAATCCTATCTTTAGTAACTTAAATCAATTCTATTCAAATAATTAATTTTATTAATATAGGTTATTATTATATAAAAAAACACACCTTAAAGAAAACTAACAAACAGAGAACAAAATAAAAATCACTAAAACCAAAACAAACCCCAAAAACAAAAACCAAACCGCCCCAAAAAAAATAACATAAAATACAAAAAAAAAACACAAAACAAAACAAAACAAAACAAAACAAAACAAAACAAAACAAAACAAAATGGAGTGCCTGAAAAAGGATTACTATGATAGGGTAAATAATGTATAAAAATACCTCCATTACGTTAAATAGAGTCAAACCATTCCCTGAAATATCAAAAATTCCCGTGCACCATACACTAAAACGTAAAAATTAGAAAAGTAAGCTAATAAAGCTAATGGGTTCATACCCCATAAATAGAGTAAATACTCTCTCTTCTAATGCCCAACAACTCAACAAAAATCCTCTTATTAACAACGTTAACAAGAGGTATTTTAATCTCAATTTCCTCTAATTCATGATTTGGAGCATGAATGGGGTTAGAGATTAATTTACTATCATTTATTCCAATAATGATAGAAAAAAAAAATATCTACACCACAGAAGCCTCACTAAAATACTTTATTGTACAAGCAGGGGCTTCATCAATACTATTATTCATAGTAATAATAAGAGCAATAGAAGAAAGAATATTAATTAACTCGGACAACTTATATACACAAATATTAATAAACACACCCCTATTACTAAAAGGGGGGGTCGCCCCAATACATTGGTGATTCCCTGGAGTAATGGAGGGGTTAAACTGAAATAATTGCTTAATTCTAATAACTCTACAAAAATCCGCACCCCTATCCTTAATCTCATACCAAATTAACAATGATATATTCCTAGAAATAATCATTGTAACATCAGTAATAATTGGAGCTATCGGGGGATTAAATCAAACATCACTACGAAAAATCATAACATACTCATCAATTAACCACACAGGTTGAATAATATCGGCAATAATTACAGGAAATGATATATGAGTAACATATTTCACAATCTACTCAATACTAACATTAACAGTAGTGTCGATTGTAAAAACCACCAAATTATCTTTCGTTAACCAAATAGCAATAACAGAAAAGAAGAACAAACTAACAAAATTCCTTGTATTCACAAGAATTTTATCATTAGGAGGTTTGCCGCCATTCTTGGGATTTATACCAAAATGAATAGTCATTCAAGCTATAATAACCAACGAAATAAAAACAACAGCCACAATAATGGTTTTAATATCAGTAGTAACGTTATATTACTACATACGAATGACATACTCAAGTTTAATAATACTACACCTAGAAACAAAATGATTAATTGCCCAACCTATTAATAAAACACCTAAACACATTATTTTATTAACATCAATCTCAATTACGGGGTTAATAATATCAGAAATAATCATGAACTTAGATTAAAGGCTTTAAGTTAAACAAACTAATATCCTTCAAAGCTATAAATAAAGAAAATCTTTAAGCCTTAGTAGCAAAACTACCCCTATAGAATTGCATTCTATAATCACCTAATGAATATAAAGCTATAGTAGAAGGGAAAATCCCATAAATAGATTTACAATCTATCACCTAAAATCAGACATTCCACTAATAATTAAACGATGGTTATTCTCAACAAACCATAAAGATATTGGAACATTATACTTCATCTTCGGGGCATGATCCGGAATATTAGGAACATCATTAAGAATATTAATCCGAGCAGAACTTGGTCAACCAGGATCCTTAATTGGAGACGACCAAATTTACAATGTAATCGTAACCGCACATGCATTTATCATAATCTTTTTCATGGTTATACCAATTCTAATTGGGGGTTTTGGAAATTGATTAGTACCACTCATACTTGGGGCCCCTGATATAGCATTTCCACGAATGAATAACATAAGATTTTGACTACTCCCACCCTCACTTACACTCCTCCTAACCAGAAGTATAGTAGAAAGAGGAGCTGGAACAGGGTGAACAGTGTATCCCCCGTTAGCTAGAGGAATCGCCCATGCGGGAGCATCAGTAGATTTAACAATTTTCTCCTTACACCTAGCAGGTGTATCGTCAATTTTAGGAGCAGTAAACTTTATCTCAACAGCAATTAATATAAAACCATCAAGTATGAAATCTGAACAAATACCCCTATTTGTATGAGCAGTAATTATTACCGCCACCTTATTATTACTATCACTACCAGTACTAGCAGGGGCTATCACAATATTATTAACTGATCGAAATTTGAACACCTCCTTCTTTGACCCAGCGGGAGGTGGAGACCCAATTCTTTACCAACACTTATTTTGATTTTTCGGACATCCAGAAGTATATATTCTAATTCTCCCAGGATTTGGGATAATTTCCCACATCATTTCCCATGAAAGAGGAAAAAAAGAAGCTTTTGGAAACCTAGGAATAATCTTTGCCATACTAGCAATTGGGTTATTAGGATTTGTAGTATGAGCACATCATATATTTACAGTAGGAATAGATGTCGATACACGAGCATATTTTACATCAGCTACAATAATTATTGCAGTACCAACTGGAATTAAAATCTTCAGATGATTAGCAACAATCCAAGGATCAAAATTATCATATAGACCCACATGCTTATGATCAATAGGATTTGTTTTCCTATTTACAATAGGGGGGCTAACGGGGGTAGTCCTAGCAAATTCATCAATCGATATTGTACTACATGACACATATTATGTAGTAGCTCACTTCCACTACGTTCTATCAATAGGAGCCGTATTCGCTATCATAGCCGGATTTATCCACTGATACCCATTATTTACAGGACTAACAATAAATCCAAAATGATTGAAAACTCAATTCACAATTATATTCCTGGGAGTAAATATAACGTTCTTCCCGCAACACTTCCTAGGACTAGCTGGAATACCACGACGATATTCAGATTATCCAGATGCATACACTACATGAAATATTATCTCATCAATGGGGTCAACCATCTCATTTATTGGAGTGATAATGTTTATTTACATTTTATGAGAAAGAATAAGAACTAAACGACAAGTGTTAAGATCAACACATACAAGAAACTCAATTGAATGAATCCAAGATCTGCCCCCATCAGAACACAGATATTCAGAACTACCAACAATTATCAATTAATAAAATCTAATATGGCAGAGAAGTGCAGTGGATTTAAGCTCCACAAATAAAGTACTAAAAACTTTTATTAGAAAATGACAACATGATCATGCATGAATTTACAAGATAGAGCATCACCAATCATAGAACAACTAATCTTCTTCCATGATCATACCATAATAATCATCACAATAATTCTAGCAATAGTATTATACTTCATAGCATCAACAATTATTAACGAACTCGTAGACCGATATATACTAGAAGGTCAAACAATAGAACTAATATGAACAATTGTGCCAGCAGTAATTCTTCTATTCATCACCACTCCATCTTTACGATTATTATACCTTATAGACGAAATCCACAACCCAATTATAACAATTAAAACTATTGGACACCAATGATACTGAAGTTATGAATACTCAGACTTCGTCAACGTTGAATTCGACTCATATATAACACCATATGAGGGAGACAATAAAAGAATATTCCGACTACTAGAAACAGATAACCACGTAACTTTACCAATACACTCATTCATCCGAATTATCGTAACAGCTGCTGATGTACTTCACTCGTGAACAATCCCTAGATTGGGGATCAAAGCCGATGCAACACCAGGCCGATTAAATCAATCAAGATTTATAATCAACCGCCCTGGACTACTTTATGGTCAATGCTCAGAAATCTGCGGAGCAAACCACAGATTCATACCCATCGTAATTGAAAGAGTATCAACAGAGAATTTTATTGAATGAATTAAAAAACTAAGCGAATCAATAGGTGACTGAAAGCAAGTAATGGTCTCTTAAACCAAATAATAGTAAATTAGCAATTACTCCTATTGGGGGGATTAGTTAAAAATAACATTAGATCGTCAAACTAAAATAACCAAATAAATGGTATCCCCCTCATCCCACAAATAATACCCCTTAGATGATTAATTTTATTCATCTCGTTTTCAACAATTTTCGTATTATTCAACACAATAAACTACTTCTCATTTACCCAAACAAATAAAAAGATACAAAAAAAAATTAAATTAACAAAAAAAACAAACTGAAAATGATAAGAAACTTATTCTCAGTATTTGACCCATCAACAAACATATTTAACACATCAATAAATTGATTAAGAACTATATTAGGATTATTAATCATCCCCACAATAATATGAATAATTCCATCTCGAAACAACGCAGCATGAAATAAAACAATAAAAAAAATACACGAAGAGCTTAAAACACTCCTAGGAACAAAAAAAATCAACAACGGAAGAACACTTATATTCACGTCATTATTCTCAATAATCCTAATAAACAATACTTTAGGCTTATTCCCATACATCTTTACTAGAACCAGACACCTAACATTAACATTAACAATAGCCTTACCATTATGAACAAGATTTATAATATTCGGATGAATCAACAACACTAAACACATATTAACCCACCTTGTACCACAAGGAACACCACCGATCCTAATACCATTTATAGTGTGCATTGAAACAATCAGAAACATTATTCGCCCAGGAACATTAGCTATCCGATTAACAGCAAATATAATTGCAGGTCACCTATTAATAACACTACTAGGAGAAAATGGATCATCAATAGCATACTCAATAATCAGCATCCTAATTATTACACAGATTGCTCTACTAACATTAGAGACAGCAGTAGCAATCATTCAATCATATGTATTCGCAGTACTAAGAACATTATATTCTAGAGAAATCAATTAAAATGACAAACCACATAAATCACACATTCCACATAGTAAACCAAAGACCATGACCTCTTATTGGAGCAATGGGAGCCATAATCACATTAACTGGAACAATTAAATGATTCCACCAATATGAACAAACACTAATAAGAATTGGAATAATCACAATAATCATAACAACCATCCAATGATGACGAGATATTACACGAGAGGGCACATACCAAGGATTACATACAAGAAAAGTAACTAAAGGGTTACGATGAGGTATAATCCTATTCATTACATCAGAAGTATTCTTCTTCGTCTCCTTCTTTTGAGCATTTTTCCACAGAAGATTATCACCAACAAACGAACTCGGATCAATGTGACCACCAACTGGAATTCAAGTATTTAATCCCCTACAAATTCCACTTCTAAATACCGCAATCCTCCTATCATCAGGGGTAACTATCACTTGAGCACATCATAGAATCTTAGAAAACAATTATAACCAGGGGTTACAAGGACTATTTATAACTGTAATCCTAGGATTATATTTCACAGCACTACAAGCATACGAATATATAGAATCACCATTCACTATTGCCGACTCGGTTTATGGAGCCACGTTCTTTGTAGCAACAGGATTCCATGGTCTCCATGTAATCATTGGAACAACCTTCCTAATCACATGTTTAATACGACACCTAACACTTCATTTCTCATCAAACCACCATATAGGATTTGAAGCAGCCGCATGATATTGACATTTTGTAGATGTAGTATGACTATTCTTATATATCTCAATTTACTGATGAGGAAGATAACCAAATAAATTTATCTAATATAAAAAGTATACTTGACTTCCAATCAAGAAGTTCAAAAAATGAGATAAATAATAAAAATAGTAACAACAATAATAACAACAATCATAATACTATCAACAATTATCATAATAATTGCGACAGCAATATCAAAAAAAAACATTGAAGACCGAGAAAAAAGATCACCATTTGAGTGCGGGTTTGACCCCATGGGATCTGCACGACTCCCGTTTTCCTTACGATTTTTCCTAATCGCAATTATATTTCTAGTATTCGACGTAGAAATTGCACTCCTATTACCAATAACAATCGTGATAACAAGATCAAACATAATATCATGAGCCACAATCAGAACATTATTTATTGTAATCCTAATCATCGGGTTATATCACGAATGAAATCAAGGATCCTTAGAGTGAGCAGAATAAGGGATTGTAGTTAATAATAACATTTGGTTTGCAATCAAAAAGTACTAATATAGTCTATCTCAAAGTAAGAAGCGATTAACGCAATCAATTTCGACCTGATCTTAGATAAATTTTATCCTTACTTAAAATTAACTGAAACCAAATAGAGGTATATTACTGTTAATAATAAAAATGAATAACCAAATTCCAGTTAAAGAAATGAATAGATTAAGTGAAAGCTGCTAACTTATCACTATAGCGGTTAAAATCCGTTTACATTTCTATTTATATAGTTTAAAAAAAACATTACACTTTCACTGTAAAAATAAATAAATATTTTATAAATACTTAAAGATAAAAATATCTCAATAACATCTTCAATGTTATGCTCTAAATAAGCTATTCAAGTACATAAATATAAAAAAAACTAACAAATTAATCCAAACAACAATAAAAAATATATAAACCCTAAGACTACCATACTGCAACCATTGATTGCCCTTAGCCAAAAAAGAAAAAAACCAAAAAAGACCCTGACCACCAAAAAACTCTCTCCAACCGGAATCAAAAGACTTAATAATAACATATCCATAATTCAAAGGAAACAAAGAAACACCATAAACAAAAACATAAGGTATAAACCACATAGACCCAAAAAAAAAAGAAGACTTATATAAAAATATAGAAAAAAGAAACTCACCTAAATCAACCTTAGATAATTCATAACCTAACCAACCACCCAAAATTCTAACTAACAAAACTGAAGTCCTCAAATAAAAAGGCAAGCAAATAACAAAAGGGGTAGGAAAAATTAATCATCTCAACATTCTACCACCAAAAATAACAACAACAAGTAAACCCAACATACCAGTACATATATTATTACCAGCATCCTCAAAAGAACAAAAAGAAGACAAATTAAAATCACCGAACAAAACATAATAAAATAAACGGAAAGAATAACAAACAGTTAAACCAGTAGACAAAAAAAACAATAGCAAACCAAAAAAATTAAAATAACCTAATAAAACCATCTCCAAAATAAGATCCCTAGAATAAAAACCAGCCAAAAACGGCATACCACACAAAGCAAAACTAGAAACAACCAAACAAGAAGAAGTAAAAGGCATAAAAAAAGAAACACCACCCATAAAACGAATATCTTGAGAATCACCCATAACATGAATAACCACCCCCGCACACATAAACAAAAGAGCCTTAAACAAAGCATGAGTTAACAGATGAAAAAAGGCCAATTCAGGAAAACCAAAAGAAACAATACCAACTATTAACCCCAATTGACTAAGAGTAGAGAGAGCAATAACCCTCCTCAAATCAAACTCAAAATTAGCCCCCAAACCAGATATAAACATAGTTAAACCCGAAACCAACAACAAAAATCTATTAAGAGAATCACCAAAAGAACATCTAAAACGAATAAGCAAATAAACACCAGCAGTAACTAAAGTAGAAGAATGAACTAAAGCAGAAACAGGAGTAGGAGCTGCCATAGCAGCTGGCAATCAAGAAGAAAAAGGAATCTGAGCTCTCCTAGTTATAGCAGCCAAAACAACAAGAAAGGAAATAAAATTCATTTCCATTCTACCCCTTATAAAAAACAAATAATACACATAATTCCAACTACCAAAATTAAACATCCAAGCAATAGATATTAAAAGAGCAACATCACCAACACGATTAGACAAAGCAGTCAACATACCAGCACCATAAGATTTAAAATTCTGATAATAAATAACCAAACAATAAGAAACTAACCCCAAACCATCTCAACCTAATAAAATTCTGATTAAATTAGGTCTTAAAATCAAAAACATCATAGAAACAACAAACAACAAAACCAAATAAATAAAACGATAAATATTCAAATCCCCATGTATATAATCATCTCTATAAAGAACAACTAAAGAAGAAATAAAAAAAACAAAACCCAAGAAAAATAAGGATATTCAATCAAAAAGAAGAGTCATAACCACAGAACTAGAATTCAAGGTAATAATATCCCACTCAATAAAATAAACTAAGTCCTTAACAACAAAAACAAAACCAACAAAAAAAGACAAAATACCAAAAAATAAAAGGAAAAAAAAACTAACAAAACAAATTGAAATAAAATTCACGACCCAAGGCAAAAAATGCATCATTGACACCACAAACCAATATTTTAATTAAACTACTTAAATTTTTATAACCAAAAAGAAACGACATCTCTAAACAAAATAAACAAATTTAATGGAAACCAGTGCAAAAAAACCAATAAAAATTCACGAACATAAAACATTGAACATGAATAAATACCCGAATAAAAACTACCATGCTGACTATAAGAATATATATATAAAGTATAAGCAGCACCAAAAAAAGACAAACCCCCCAACATCAATATAGTCAACCAAGACCAAGAAATCAAACTTCTAAATAAAACAACCTCACCTAACAAATTCAAAGAAGGAGGAGCTGCTATATTACAAGATCTCAATAAAAACCACCATATAGACATTCTGGGTATCAAACACATTAAACCCCTATTAACCAATAAACTACGACTACCCGTCCGCTCATAAACAATATTAACAAGACAAAACAAACCAGAAGAACATAAACCATGAGCAATCATCAAAACATAAGAACCACAAAACCCCCAATAATTGACAGTCATAATACCACAAACAACAATACCCATATGAGCAACAGAAGAATAAGCAACTAATGACTTCAAATCAGTCTGACGCAAACAAACCAATCTAACCAAAAACCCACCTAACAAACTAATAGAAATCCAGAAAAAATTCAAATTAAAAGAAAAATTAACTAAAAAAACCATAACACGAATTAAACCATAACCACCCAACTTCAACAAAACACCAGCCAAAATCATTGAACCAGAAATAGGTGCTTCAACATGAGCCTTAGGTAACCACAAATGAACTAAAAATAAAGGAATCCTAACCAAAAAAGCAAAGACTATGCAAAAATAAAAAAAAACTCTCGACAAACAAGGATCAAACAAAAAAAAAAAACACAGCAAACCAGAAGAATTATAAATCCCAATAACACCAATCAACAAAGGCAAGGAAGCAAATAAAGTATATAAAATCAAATAAATACCAGCCTGAAGACGCTCAGGCTGATAACCCCAACCCAAAATTAAAAACAAAGTAGGAACAAGTCTACCCTCAAAAAACAAGTAAAAAGAAAACAAATCAACACTACCAAACGAACAAAATAATATAATCATCAAAAACAAAATCATAAACAAAAAAAATTCAGAAAAATAAGAAGAACGAAAAACTGACTCTCTAGCTAACAACATCAATGAACAAATCCAAAATCTAAGAAAAATTAAACCATAAGAAATATAATCACAACCTAAAAAATAACTAAGATTACCCCAACAAAAAAAATAAGGAAAAACAAAAAAAAAAGACAAACACAAGAAAAACAAGAAAGAATTAATCAATCACCAAAAATTTAAAAAACACAAAGGGATCAAAAAAATTAAAGAAAATAAAAACCTTAACATTGAAGCATCCCAAAAGAACGATAATAATCATTCCCATATCTACGAATTATTGAAACAAGAATAGATAAACCCAAAGAACCCTCACAAACAGAAAAAACTAAAAAAACAATAACAAAATAAAACTCATAATTAAAACCACATAAATAATAATACATCAAAACAAACAAAGACAAAACCATAAACTCTAAACTCAATAAAGTAATCAACAAATGCTTACGATCCATACAAAAAACCCACAAACCACAAAGAAAAAAGGTAGAAAAATAAAAAAATATTAACATTAAAAAGTCTTAATAATTTAATAAAAATATTGGTCTTGTAAATCAAAAATGAGAAAAACCTCTTAAGACTTCAGAGAAAAGAAAACCCTATCATTAATTCCCAAAACTAACATTTTTATTAAACTACACTCTGATATTATAAAAACAATAGTAATCTCAAGAACATCAATAAGAATAATATTCACACAAATAAAACACCCTATAGCCATAGGAATAATCACAATAATACAAACCATCTTAACATGCACAATTAGAGGAATAATAAACCAAAAATTCTGATTCCCATATATTTTATTCCTAGTATTCCTAGGAGGAATACTAGTACTATTCATCTACATAACAAGACTAGCATCAAATGAAATAATATTTTTATCAATAAAACTATCAGCAGCAACAGCAATCATGACAGCAATAATATTCATAATAAGAATAGAGGAATCATACACATGAACATATGAACATAAATTAAGAGCAAACGAAAAAACAAACTTAATATTAGAAAAATTCTATAACCTACCTACAGGATCAACAACACTTATATTAGCCCTATATCTACTATTAACACTAATTGTAGTTGCAAAAATCACAAATATTTCAGAAGGACCATTACGAAAATCAAAATAATGAATAAACCCATACGAAAAAACCACCCACTAATCAAAATTATAAACAACGCACTAGTAGATCTACCCACCCCATCAAATATTAGAACATGATGAAACTTTGGATCCTTATTAGGATTATGTTTAGGTATACAAATCATCACAGGACTATTCCTAGCTATACACTACTGCCCCAACACTGAATCAGCATTCTCAAGAGTAGTACACATTTGCCGAGATGTAAATTATGGGTGATTACTACGAACACTACACGCTAACGGAGGATCAATATTCTTCATTTGCATATACATACACATTGGACGAAATATATACTACGGATCATACAACTTCACAGAAACATGAAATATTGGAGTAGTAATCTTCTTCACTACTATAGGAACAGCTTTTATAGGATATGTACTACCATGGGGGCAAATATCATTCTGAGGGGCAACAGTAATCACTAATTTACTATCAGCAATCCCATATGTAGGAACAGAACTAGTACAATGAGTTTGAGGGGGATTCGCCGTAGACAACGCCACTTTAAATCGATTCTTCACATTACACTTCCTAATACCATTTATAATTCTAGCAATAGTAATTATTCACTTAACATTCCTACACCAAACAGGATCAAACAACCCAACAGGAATAAATAGAAATACCGACAAAATCCCATTCCACCCATACTTCACTATCAAAGACACAGTAGGATTCATTTTATTAATTATAATATTATCAATATTATCACTAAAAGAACCTTACCTTCTTGGAGATCCAGACAACTTTATCCCTGCAAACCCACTAGTAACACCAATTCATATTCAACCCGAATGATATTTCCTATTTGCATACGCAATCTTACGATCAATTCCTAATAAATTAGGAGGAGTAATTGCTCTATTTATATCAATCGCAATCTTATTAATCCTACCCCTACAAAAAACCAAATTCCGAGGAACACAGTTCTACCCAATCAACCAAATTATATTCTGGCTAATAACAAACACTGTAATCCTATTAACATGAATTGGAGCCCGACCAGTTGAAGAACCATATATTATAACAGGACAAATACTAACAGTAATATACTTCTCATACTACATCACGAACCCAATAATAACAAAAATGTGAGACAAGACAACAAAATAGTCGGAAAGCTTTATGATAAGCAAATACCTTGAAAGTAAGAGAAAGGAGTTTAAATCCCCTACCGACTTAAAACATACTCAAATTAATACACTAAAACAAAGAGTAAAAAAATAACCTAACACCCAAAACAAAAATTAAATAATTCAAAGAAACAGGCAAAAAACTCCTCCAAGATATATACATCAACCTATCATAACGAAAACGAGGCAAAGTACCACGAACCCAAACAAATAAAAAAGAAACAAAAGAAACCCTTAAAAAGAAAAAAAAAGAATACAAATCACAACCCAAAAACATAACACAAAACAAAACACTCATAAACAAAATTCTAGCATACTCAGCCAAAAAAATTAAAGCAAACCCTCCAGATCTATACTCAACATTAAAACCAGAAACCAACTCAGACTCACCCTCAGCAAAATCAAAAGGAGTTCGATTAGTCTCCGCCAAACAAGAAACAAATCAAACTAAAACCAAAGGCAAAGAAAAAAAAACTAACCAAACATAAAACTGAAAATAAAAAAAAGAAACCAAATTATAACCACAAACCAAAAAAACAAAAGACAATAAAATCAAAGCAAGTCTAACCTCATAAGAAATAGATTGAGCAACTGCACGCATACACCCCAACAAAGAATAATTAGAATTAGAAGACCAACCAGCAACCATAAGAGAATAAACACCAAGTCTAGTACAACACAAAAAAAACAATAAACCTAAATCAAAAGAAAAAAAACCACCAAAATAAGGAATAACCAACCAAATAATTAAAGAAAGAAACAAACCAAACACAGGAGCAAAATAATAAGGCAAATAATTAGAAACATAAGGAAAACACTGCTCCCTAACAAACAACTTAACCACATCTCTAAAAGGTTGAAGCAAACCTAAAAACCCCACCCTATTAGGACCCTTACGAATATGAATATAACCTAAAACCCTACGCTCAAGTAAAGTAAGAAAAGCTACACCAACCATAACAAAAATAGACAATAAAAAAAAAACAACAAACAAAAATAAAAAGTCATTAAACACTACTACATATAAAATAAATTTATATTAGAAGATTCTAAATCCACTGCACTTCTCTGCCAAAATAGTAATTAATAATAATCAAACAACATAAAATTATTTATTGAAAGTGGTCCTTTCGTACTAACTCACAAAACAAATTATAGATAGAAACCAACCTGGCTCACGCCGGTCTGAACTCAGATCATGTAGGATTTTAAAGGTCGAACAGACCTAATCAATTAAAGCTTCTACACCAAAAATTCACCCTAATCCAACATCGAGGTCGCAAACCCCCCTGTCAATAAGAACTTTCAAGAAAGATTACGCTGTTATCCCTAAGGTAATTTAATCTTAAAATCAATAATAAAGGATCAAAAAAAATATAAATAAATAAACAAAAAAAAGAAGAGT
>NW_028259298.1:0-25679 GCF_977971745.1 Zootermopsis nevadensis | reverse complement strand
GAGGAGTAATTGCTCTATTTATATCAATCGCAATCTTATTAATCCTACCCCTACAAAAAACCAAATTCCGAGGAACACAGTTCTACCCAATCAACCAAATTATATTCTGGCTAATAACAAACACTGTAATCCTATTAACATGAATTGGAGCCCGACCAGTTGAAGAACCATATATTATAACAGGACAAATACTAACAGTAATATACTTCTCATACTACATCACGAACCCAATAATAACAAAAATGTGAGACAAGACAACAAAATAGTCGGAAAGCTTTATGATAAGCAAATACCTTGAAAGTAAGAGAAAGGAGTTTAAATCCCCTACCGACTTAAAACATACTCAAATTAATACACTAAAACAAAGAGTAAAAAAATAACCTAACACCCAAAACAAAAATTAAATAATTCAAAGAAACAGGCAAAAAACTCCTCCAAGATATATACATCAACCTATCATAACGAAAACGAGGCAAAGTACCACGAACCCAAACAAATAAAAAAGAAACAAAAGAAACCCTTAAAAAGAAAAAAAAAGAATACAAATCACAACCCAAAAACATAACACAAAACAAAACACTCATAAACAAAATTCTAGCATACTCAGCCAAAAAAATTAAAGCAAACCCTCCAGATCTATACTCAACATTAAAACCAGAAACCAACTCAGACTCACCCTCAGCAAAATCAAAAGGAGTTCGATTAGTCTCCGCCAAACAAGAAACAAATCAAACTAAAACCAAAGGCAAAGAAAAAAAAACTAACCAAACATAAAACTGAAAATAAAAAAAAGAAACCAAATTATAACCACAAACCAAAAAAACAAAAGACAATAAAATCAAAGCAAGTCTAACCTCATAAGAAATAGATTGAGCAACTGCACGCATACACCCCAACAAAGAATAATTAGAATTAGAAGACCAACCAGCAACCATAAGAGAATAAACACCAAGTCTAGTACAACACAAAAAAAACAATAAACCTAAATCAAAAGAAAAAAAACCACCAAAATAAGGAATAACCAACCAAATAATTAAAGAAAGAAACAAACCAAACACAGGAGCAAAATAATAAGGCAAATAATTAGAAACATAAGGAAAACACTGCTCCCTAACAAACAACTTAACCACATCTCTAAAAGGTTGAAGCAAACCTAAAAACCCCACCCTATTAGGACCCTTACGAATATGAATATAACCTAAAACCCTACGCTCAAGTAAAGTAAGAAAAGCTACACCAACCATAACAAAAATAGACAATAAAAAAAAAACAACAAACAAAAATAAAAAGTCATTAAACACTACTACATATAAAATAAATTTATATTAGAAGATTCTAAATCCACTGCACTTCTCTGCCAAAATAGTAATTAATAATAATCAAACAACATAAAATTATTTATTGAAAGTGGTCCTTTCGTACTAACTCACAAAACAAATTATAGATAGAAACCAACCTGGCTCACGCCGGTCTGAACTCAGATCATGTAGGATTTTAAAGGTCGAACAGACCTAATCAATTAAAGCTTCTACACCAAAAATTCACCCTAATCCAACATCGAGGTCGCAAACCCCCCTGTCAATAAGAACTTTCAAGAAAGATTACGCTGTTATCCCTAAGGTAATTTAATCTTAAAATCAATAATAAAGGATCAAAAAAAATATAAATAAATAAACAAAAAAAAGAAGAGTTAAACAAATCTCCTAGCCGCCCCAGCAAAATAAACAAAACAATATTAAAAAAAACCAACAAAAAAATCATCACAAATATAAAACTCTATAGGGTCTTCTCGTCCCATAAAAAAATTTAGGTATTCTTACCTAAAACCAAAATTCAATACATCAAAAAGAGACAGATTATATCTCGTCAAACCATTCATTCCAGCCCACAATTAAAAGACTAATGATTATGCTACCTTTGCACGGTCAAAATACCGCGGCCCTTCAAAAAAATCAGCGGGCAGGCCATACCTCAAAAAAACACAAGAGAAGTTGTTTTTGATAAACAGGCGGATATAAAAATTGCCGAATTCCTTTTAAAGAAATAAAAAATAAAACACAAAATAAAAAAGAATATACTAATCCTACCATTATTACAAATAAAAAACAATTAAAAAATAAACCCCAGTAAAAAATTAAACAAAACATAAAGAAAAAATAACTAAAAATAAAATTTGAACATACTTAAAAAGATAGTTAACATAAAACCCACCAAAATAAACAAAACAAAACAAATTATAAAAATATGAAACGAAGCTAAACCCCCGAAACATTTGCAAAAAATAAAAATAACCTAAGAAAAAGAAACTTTAAATAAATTACATGAATTAAATTCATTTCCCAAGGAACCAGATACCATCAAATACGAATAGCATATCACCACCAATAAAATATTATTAATGCTTATAAAACAGCAACTAAAATAAATAATTAACTCACTTGAAATCGGGAAATAGAAAATAAATAATAAAATTTAATAAGCCCTGATACACAAGGTACAACAAACAAAATAAACTTTCAAAAAACAAAATAAATAAACCTATACAGTACAAAGTAAACTATAATTAAAAAAATCAAACCAAAAAAATATACAATGACAATAAAATACTTCCATTAAAACAAAATAAAAACCATTAAAAACAATAAACTACATATCAAATCAGACCACACTGAATCGCACAGCAAACTCTCCAATGTAAATGAAAATACCTCCTAGGTATATAATCTGTATCATTCCAGCTACACCTTCCGGTACAACCACTCTGTTACGACTTATCTCGCCTCTTAAACAACGAGAGCGACGGGCGATGTGTACATACTTTAGAACCAAAATCACAAAAACAATCTTCAAATAATTACAATCAAATCCAATTTCATGAAAGAAATTTCAACAAACAATCCAAAATTAATAACAATGTAATCCACCACCAACTTAAATAAAAGCTGCACCTTGACCTGAAATAAACCAAAATAAAGGAAAGAAAAAATTATAACCCTAAAAAGATTCTCATTATAACGGCGGTATACAAACAAAAAAAATAAGCAAGGTCCAACGCGGATTATCGATAATAGGGCAGATTCCTCTGAACGGAATAAAATACCGCCAAATTCTTTAAGTTTCAAGAACATAACTAATACTACTCAGGCCACAAAATTAACATCAAAAATAATAGGGTATCTAATCCTAGTCTAAAAAAAGATTTCATAGCCTACAAAACAACAAGGGGGAAAAACAAGAAATTGAAATTTCACCAAAAATCAAAAGAAATTAAACCCAAAAATTAAATAAAACTATCAACCAAAAAATATTTGCTTGAGCTCCATGTATAACCGCGGCTGCTGGCACAAATTTAACCAACTCTAAAAAATATAACTAAATCTGAGTCACCTCAATATATAAAAATAAATAATGCGAATAAAAAAACAAACAACATTAAGAAAAAACAAATCACGCAAAAACTTACATATAAAAAAAATTAAGAACAAACATAAAAGCAAGAATAAAACTACTCTCTATAAACAACAACAACAAGAAAGGTACGACAAAAAAAAGTACAAACAACAAAAACCAAGTAACAAGCAAGAGTACCCCCCACCCACAAACCAACCAAAAAATCTTTTTCTTGCCCAACTCTAATAGATCAAAACTTTTCAAAGACCAACCATGAAAATAAAACTACTCTATAAACAACAACAACAAGAAAGGTACGACAAAAAAAAGTACAAACAACAAAAACCAAGTAACAAGCAAGAGTACTCCCTTTTTTAGATCTCATTTTTTTTAGATTTACAAAATGAGATCTAAAAACTATATAAATGTTTATCTTAATAGAATTAATACATCAATAAGATAAATAATTTAAAATAAGTAATTATTTAATATGACTTATATTTAATATAAGATTCAATTTATCTTATTAAATATATTATATATATAGAATCTAAAATTTTCTTTTTAGGTATTTGTATTCAATATAATTAATTTTATTATAATAATACTTATTTAAAATAAATCCTATCTTTAGTAACTTAAATCAATTCTATTCAAATAATTAATTTTATTAATATAGGTTATTATTATATAAAAAAACACACCTTAAAGAAAACTAACAAACAGAGAACAAAATAAAAATCACTAAAACCAAAACAAACCCCAAAAACAAAAACCAAACCGCCCCAAAAAAAATAACATAAAATACAAAAAAAAAACACAAAACAAAACAAAACAAAACAAAACAAAACAAAACAAAACAAAACAAAATGGAGTGCCTGAAAAAGGATTACTATGATAGGGTAAATAATGTATAAAAATACCTCCATTACGTTAAATAGAGTCAAACCATTCCCTGAAATATCAAAAATTCCCGTGCACCATACACTAAAACGTAAAAATTAGAAAAGTAAGCTAATAAAGCTAATGGGTTCATACCCCATAAATAGAGTAAATACTCTCTCTTCTAATGCCCAACAACTCAACAAAAATCCTCTTATTAACAACGTTAACAAGAGGTATTTTAATCTCAATTTCCTCTAATTCATGATTTGGAGCATGAATGGGGTTAGAGATTAATTTACTATCATTTATTCCAATAATGATAGAAAAAAAAAATATCTACACCACAGAAGCCTCACTAAAATACTTTATTGTACAAGCAGGGGCTTCATCAATACTATTATTCATAGTAATAATAAGAGCAATAGAAGAAAGAATATTAATTAACTCGGACAACTTATATACACAAATATTAATAAACACACCCCTATTACTAAAAGGGGGGGTCGCCCCAATACATTGGTGATTCCCTGGAGTAATGGAGGGGTTAAACTGAAATAATTGCTTAATTCTAATAACTCTACAAAAATCCGCACCCCTATCCTTAATCTCATACCAAATTAACAATGATATATTCCTAGAAATAATCATTGTAACATCAGTAATAATTGGAGCTATCGGGGGATTAAATCAAACATCACTACGAAAAATCATAACATACTCATCAATTAACCACACAGGTTGAATAATATCGGCAATAATTACAGGAAATGATATATGAGTAACATATTTCACAATCTACTCAATACTAACATTAACAGTAGTGTCGATTGTAAAAACCACCAAATTATCTTTCGTTAACCAAATAGCAATAACAGAAAAGAAGAACAAACTAACAAAATTCCTTGTATTCACAAGAATTTTATCATTAGGAGGTTTGCCGCCATTCTTGGGATTTATACCAAAATGAATAGTCATTCAAGCTATAATAACCAACGAAATAAAAACAACAGCCACAATAATGGTTTTAATATCAGTAGTAACGTTATATTACTACATACGAATGACATACTCAAGTTTAATAATACTACACCTAGAAACAAAATGATTAATTGCCCAACCTATTAATAAAACACCTAAACACATTATTTTATTAACATCAATCTCAATTACGGGGTTAATAATATCAGAAATAATCATGAACTTAGATTAAAGGCTTTAAGTTAAACAAACTAATATCCTTCAAAGCTATAAATAAAGAAAATCTTTAAGCCTTAGTAGCAAAACTACCCCTATAGAATTGCATTCTATAATCACCTAATGAATATAAAGCTATAGTAGAAGGGAAAATCCCATAAATAGATTTACAATCTATCACCTAAAATCAGACATTCCACTAATAATTAAACGATGGTTATTCTCAACAAACCATAAAGATATTGGAACATTATACTTCATCTTCGGGGCATGATCCGGAATATTAGGAACATCATTAAGAATATTAATCCGAGCAGAACTTGGTCAACCAGGATCCTTAATTGGAGACGACCAAATTTACAATGTAATCGTAACCGCACATGCATTTATCATAATCTTTTTCATGGTTATACCAATTCTAATTGGGGGTTTTGGAAATTGATTAGTACCACTCATACTTGGGGCCCCTGATATAGCATTTCCACGAATGAATAACATAAGATTTTGACTACTCCCACCCTCACTTACACTCCTCCTAACCAGAAGTATAGTAGAAAGAGGAGCTGGAACAGGGTGAACAGTGTATCCCCCGTTAGCTAGAGGAATCGCCCATGCGGGAGCATCAGTAGATTTAACAATTTTCTCCTTACACCTAGCAGGTGTATCGTCAATTTTAGGAGCAGTAAACTTTATCTCAACAGCAATTAATATAAAACCATCAAGTATGAAATCTGAACAAATACCCCTATTTGTATGAGCAGTAATTATTACCGCCACCTTATTATTACTATCACTACCAGTACTAGCAGGGGCTATCACAATATTATTAACTGATCGAAATTTGAACACCTCCTTCTTTGACCCAGCGGGAGGTGGAGACCCAATTCTTTACCAACACTTATTTTGATTTTTCGGACATCCAGAAGTATATATTCTAATTCTCCCAGGATTTGGGATAATTTCCCACATCATTTCCCATGAAAGAGGAAAAAAAGAAGCTTTTGGAAACCTAGGAATAATCTTTGCCATACTAGCAATTGGGTTATTAGGATTTGTAGTATGAGCACATCATATATTTACAGTAGGAATAGATGTCGATACACGAGCATATTTTACATCAGCTACAATAATTATTGCAGTACCAACTGGAATTAAAATCTTCAGATGATTAGCAACAATCCAAGGATCAAAATTATCATATAGACCCACATGCTTATGATCAATAGGATTTGTTTTCCTATTTACAATAGGGGGGCTAACGGGGGTAGTCCTAGCAAATTCATCAATCGATATTGTACTACATGACACATATTATGTAGTAGCTCACTTCCACTACGTTCTATCAATAGGAGCCGTATTCGCTATCATAGCCGGATTTATCCACTGATACCCATTATTTACAGGACTAACAATAAATCCAAAATGATTGAAAACTCAATTCACAATTATATTCCTGGGAGTAAATATAACGTTCTTCCCGCAACACTTCCTAGGACTAGCTGGAATACCACGACGATATTCAGATTATCCAGATGCATACACTACATGAAATATTATCTCATCAATGGGGTCAACCATCTCATTTATTGGAGTGATAATGTTTATTTACATTTTATGAGAAAGAATAAGAACTAAACGACAAGTGTTAAGATCAACACATACAAGAAACTCAATTGAATGAATCCAAGATCTGCCCCCATCAGAACACAGATATTCAGAACTACCAACAATTATCAATTAATAAAATCTAATATGGCAGAGAAGTGCAGTGGATTTAAGCTCCACAAATAAAGTACTAAAAACTTTTATTAGAAAATGACAACATGATCATGCATGAATTTACAAGATAGAGCATCACCAATCATAGAACAACTAATCTTCTTCCATGATCATACCATAATAATCATCACAATAATTCTAGCAATAGTATTATACTTCATAGCATCAACAATTATTAACGAACTCGTAGACCGATATATACTAGAAGGTCAAACAATAGAACTAATATGAACAATTGTGCCAGCAGTAATTCTTCTATTCATCACCACTCCATCTTTACGATTATTATACCTTATAGACGAAATCCACAACCCAATTATAACAATTAAAACTATTGGACACCAATGATACTGAAGTTATGAATACTCAGACTTCGTCAACGTTGAATTCGACTCATATATAACACCATATGAGGGAGACAATAAAAGAATATTCCGACTACTAGAAACAGATAACCACGTAACTTTACCAATACACTCATTCATCCGAATTATCGTAACAGCTGCTGATGTACTTCACTCGTGAACAATCCCTAGATTGGGGATCAAAGCCGATGCAACACCAGGCCGATTAAATCAATCAAGATTTATAATCAACCGCCCTGGACTACTTTATGGTCAATGCTCAGAAATCTGCGGAGCAAACCACAGATTCATACCCATCGTAATTGAAAGAGTATCAACAGAGAATTTTATTGAATGAATTAAAAAACTAAGCGAATCAATAGGTGACTGAAAGCAAGTAATGGTCTCTTAAACCAAATAATAGTAAATTAGCAATTACTCCTATTGGGGGGATTAGTTAAAAATAACATTAGATCGTCAAACTAAAATAACCAAATAAATGGTATCCCCCTCATCCCACAAATAATACCCCTTAGATGATTAATTTTATTCATCTCGTTTTCAACAATTTTCGTATTATTCAACACAATAAACTACTTCTCATTTACCCAAACAAATAAAAAGATACAAAAAAAAATTAAATTAACAAAAAAAACAAACTGAAAATGATAAGAAACTTATTCTCAGTATTTGACCCATCAACAAACATATTTAACACATCAATAAATTGATTAAGAACTATATTAGGATTATTAATCATCCCCACAATAATATGAATAATTCCATCTCGAAACAACGCAGCATGAAATAAAACAATAAAAAAAATACACGAAGAGCTTAAAACACTCCTAGGAACAAAAAAAATCAACAACGGAAGAACACTTATATTCACGTCATTATTCTCAATAATCCTAATAAACAATACTTTAGGCTTATTCCCATACATCTTTACTAGAACCAGACACCTAACATTAACATTAACAATAGCCTTACCATTATGAACAAGATTTATAATATTCGGATGAATCAACAACACTAAACACATATTAACCCACCTTGTACCACAAGGAACACCACCGATCCTAATACCATTTATAGTGTGCATTGAAACAATCAGAAACATTATTCGCCCAGGAACATTAGCTATCCGATTAACAGCAAATATAATTGCAGGTCACCTATTAATAACACTACTAGGAGAAAATGGATCATCAATAGCATACTCAATAATCAGCATCCTAATTATTACACAGATTGCTCTACTAACATTAGAGACAGCAGTAGCAATCATTCAATCATATGTATTCGCAGTACTAAGAACATTATATTCTAGAGAAATCAATTAAAATGACAAACCACATAAATCACACATTCCACATAGTAAACCAAAGACCATGACCTCTTATTGGAGCAAT
Source organism: Zootermopsis nevadensis (assembly GCF_977971745.1). Classification (NCBI taxonomy): domain Eukaryota; kingdom Metazoa; phylum Arthropoda; class Insecta; order Blattodea; family Termopsidae; genus Zootermopsis; species Zootermopsis nevadensis. Next base: position 16,672 of record NW_028259298.1, on the reverse strand, counting down.
GGGAGCCATAATCACATTAACTGGAACAATTAAATGATTCCACCAATATGAACAAACACTAATAAGAATTGGAATAATCACAATAATCATAACAACCATCCAATGATGACGAGATATTACACGAGAGGGCACATACCAAGGATTACATACAAGAAAAGTAACTAAAGGGTTACGATGAGGTATAATCCTATTCATTACATCAGAAGTATTCTTCTTCGTCTCCTTCTTTTGAGCATTTTTCCACAGAAGATTATCACCAACAAACGAACTCGGATCAATGTGACCACCAACTGGAATTCAAGTATTTAATCCCCTACAAATTCCACTTCTAAATACCGCAATCCTCCTATCATCAGGGGTAACTATCACTTGAGCACATCATAGAATCTTAGAAAACAATTATAACCAGGGGTTACAAGGACTATTTATAACTGTAATCCTAGGATTATATTTCACAGCACTACAAGCATACGAATATATAGAATCACCATTCACTATTGCCGACTCGGTTTATGGAGCCACGTTCTTTGTAGCAACAGGATTCCATGGTCTCCATGTAATCATTGGAACAACCTTCCTAATCACATGTTTAATACGACACCTAACACTTCATTTCTCATCAAACCACCATATAGGATTTGAAGCAGCCGCATGATATTGACATTTTGTAGATGTAGTATGACTATTCTTATATATCTCAATTTACTGATGAGGAAGATAACCAAATAAATTTATCTAATATAAAAAGTATACTTGACTTCCAATCAAGAAGTTCAAAAAATGAGATAAATAATAAAAATAGTAACAACAATAATAACAACAATCATAATACTATCAACAATTATCATAATAATTGCGACAGCAATATCAAAAAAAAACATTGAAGACCGAGAAAAAAGATCACCATTTGAGTGCGGGTTTGACCCCATGGGATCTGCACGACTCCCGTTTTCCTTACGATTTTTCCTAATCGCAATTATATTTCTAGTATTCGACGTAGAAATTGCACTCCTATTACCAATAACAATCGTGATAACAAGATCAAACATAATATCATGAGCCACAATCAGAACATTATTTATTGTAATCCTAATCATCGGGTTATATCACGAATGAAATCAAGGATCCTTAGAGTGAGCAGAATAAGGGATTGTAGTTAATAATAACATTTGGTTTGCAATCAAAAAGTACTAATATAGTCTATCTCAAAGTAAGAAGCGATTAACGCAATCAATTTCGACCTGATCTTAGATAAATTTTATCCTTACTTAAAATTAACTGAAACCAAATAGAGGTATATTACTGTTAATAATAAAAATGAATAACCAAATTCCAGTTAAAGAAATGAATAGATTAAGTGAAAGCTGCTAACTTATCACTATAGCGGTTAAAATCCGTTTACATTTCTATTTATATAGTTTAAAAAAAACATTACACTTTCACTGTAAAAATAAATAAATATTTTATAAATACTTAAAGATAAAAATATCTCAATAACATCTTCAATGTTATGCTCTAAATAAGCTATTCAAGTACATAAATATAAAAAAAACTAACAAATTAATCCAAACAACAATAAAAAATATATAAACCCTAAGACTACCATACTGCAACCATTGATTGCCCTTAGCCAAAAAAGAAAAAAACCAAAAAAGACCCTGACCACCAAAAAACTCTCTCCAACCGGAATCAAAAGACTTAATAATAACATATCCATAATTCAAAGGAAACAAAGAAACACCATAAACAAAAACATAAGGTATAAACCACATAGACCCAAAAAAAAAAGAAGACTTATATAAAAATATAGAAAAAAGAAACTCACCTAAATCAACCTTAGATAATTCATAACCTAACCAACCACCCAAAATTCTAACTAACAAAACTGAAGTCCTCAAATAAAAAGGCAAGCAAATAACAAAAGGGGTAGGAAAAATTAATCATCTCAACATTCTACCACCAAAAATAACAACAACAAGTAAACCCAACATACCAGTACATATATTATTACCAGCATCCTCAAAAGAACAAAAAGAAGACAAATTAAAATCACCGAACAAAACATAATAAAATAAACGGAAAGAATAACAAACAGTTAAACCAGTAGACAAAAAAAACAATAGCAAACCAAAAAAATTAAAATAACCTAATAAAACCATCTCCAAAATAAGATCCCTAGAATAAAAACCAGCCAAAAACGGCATACCACACAAAGCAAAACTAGAAACAACCAAACAAGAAGAAGTAAAAGGCATAAAAAAAGAAACACCACCCATAAAACGAATATCTTGAGAATCACCCATAACATGAATAACCACCCCCGCACACATAAACAAAAGAGCCTTAAACAAAGCATGAGTTAACAGATGAAAAAAGGCCAATTCAGGAAAACCAAAAGAAACAATACCAACTATTAACCCCAATTGACTAAGAGTAGAGAGAGCAATAACCCTCCTCAAATCAAACTCAAAATTAGCCCCCAAACCAGATATAAACATAGTTAAACCCGAAACCAACAACAAAAATCTATTAAGAGAATCACCAAAAGAACATCTAAAACGAATAAGCAAATAAACACCAGCAGTAACTAAAGTAGAAGAATGAACTAAAGCAGAAACAGGAGTAGGAGCTGCCATAGCAGCTGGCAATCAAGAAGAAAAAGGAATCTGAGCTCTCCTAGTTATAGCAGCCAAAACAACAAGAAAGGAAATAAAATTCATTTCCATTCTACCCCTTATAAAAAACAAATAATACACATAATTCCAACTACCAAAATTAAACATCCAAGCAATAGATATTAAAAGAGCAACATCACCAACACGATTAGACAAAGCAGTCAACATACCAGCACCATAAGATTTAAAATTCTGATAATAAATAACCAAACAATAAGAAACTAACCCCAAACCATCTCAACCTAATAAAATTCTGATTAAATTAGGTCTTAAAATCAAAAACATCATAGAAACAACAAACAACAAAACCAAATAAATAAAACGATAAATATTCAAATCCCCATGTATATAATCATCTCTATAAAGAACAACTAAAGAAGAAATAAAAAAAACAAAACCCAAGAAAAATAAGGATATTCAATCAAAAAGAAGAGTCATAACCACAGAACTAGAATTCAAGGTAATAATATCCCACTCAATAAAATAAACTAAGTCCTTAACAACAAAAACAAAACCAACAAAAAAAGACAAAATACCAAAAAATAAAAGGAAAAAAAAACTAACAAAACAAATTGAAATAAAATTCACGACCCAAGGCAAAAAATGCATCATTGACACCACAAACCAATATTTTAATTAAACTACTTAAATTTTTATAACCAAAAAGAAACGACATCTCTAAACAAAATAAACAAATTTAATGGAAACCAGTGCAAAAAAACCAATAAAAATTCACGAACATAAAACATTGAACATGAATAAATACCCGAATAAAAACTACCATGCTGACTATAAGAATATATATATAAAGTATAAGCAGCACCAAAAAAAGACAAACCCCCCAACATCAATATAGTCAACCAAGACCAAGAAATCAAACTTCTAAATAAAACAACCTCACCTAACAAATTCAAAGAAGGAGGAGCTGCTATATTACAAGATCTCAATAAAAACCACCATATAGACATTCTGGGTATCAAACACATTAAACCCCTATTAACCAATAAACTACGACTACCCGTCCGCTCATAAACAATATTAACAAGACAAAACAAACCAGAAGAACATAAACCATGAGCAATCATCAAAACATAAGAACCACAAAACCCCCAATAATTGACAGTCATAATACCACAAACAACAATACCCATATGAGCAACAGAAGAATAAGCAACTAATGACTTCAAATCAGTCTGACGCAAACAAACCAATCTAACCAAAAACCCACCTAACAAACTAATAGAAATCCAGAAAAAATTCAAATTAAAAGAAAAATTAACTAAAAAAACCATAACACGAATTAAACCATAACCACCCAACTTCAACAAAACACTAGCCAAAATCATTGAACCAGAAATAGGTGCTTCAACATGAGCCTTAGGTAACCACAAATGAACTAAAAATAAAGGAATCCTAACCAAAAAAGCAAAGACTATGCAAAAATAAAAAAAAACTCTCGACAAACAAGGATCAAACAAAAAAAAAAAACACAGCAAACCAGAAGAATTATAAATCCCAATAACACCAATCAACAAAGGCAAGGAAGCAAATAAAGTATATAAAATCAAATAAATACCAGCCTGAAGACGCTCAGGCTGATAACCCCAACCCAAAATTAAAAACAAAGTAGGAACAAGTCTACCCTCAAAAAACAAGTAAAAAGAAAACAAATCAACACTACCAAACGAACAAAATAATATAATCATCAAAAACAAAATCATAAACAAAAAAAATTCAGAAAAATAAGAAGAACGAAAAACTGACTCTCTAGCTAACAACATCAATGAACAAATCCAAAATCTAAGAAAAATTAAACCATAAGAAATATAATCACAACCTAAAAAATAACTAAGATTACCCCAACAAAAAAAATAAGGAAAAACAAAAAAAAAAGACAAACACAAGAAAAACAAGAAAGAATTAATCAATCACCAAAAATTTAAAAAACACAAAGGGATCAAAAAAATTAAAGAAAATAAAAACCTTAACATTGAAGCATCCCAAAAGAACGATAATAATCATTCCCATATCTACGAATTATTGAAACAAGAATAGATAAACCCAAAGAACCCTCACAAACAGAAAAAACTAAAAAAACAATAACAAAATAAAACTCATAATTAAAACCACATAAATAATAATACATCAAAACAAACAAAGACAAAACCATAAACTCTAAACTCAATAAAGTAATCAACAAATGCTTACGATCCATACAAAAAACCCACAAACCACAAAGAAAAAAGGTAGAAAAATAAAAAAATATTAACATTAAAAAGTCTTAATAATTTAATAAAAATATTGGTCTTGTAAATCAAAAATGAGAAAAACCTCTTAAGACTTCAGAGAAAAGAAAACCCTATCATTAATTCCCAAAACTAACATTTTTATTAAACTACACTCTGATATTATAAAAACAATAGTAATCTCAAGAACATCAATAAGAATAATATTCACACAAATAAAACACCCTATAGCCATAGGAATAATCACAATAATACAAACCATCTTAACATGCACAATTAGAGGAATAATAAACCAAAAATTCTGATTCCCATATATTTTATTCCTAGTATTCCTAGGAGGAATACTAGTACTATTCATCTACATAACAAGACTAGCATCAAATGAAATAATATTTTTATCAATAAAACTATCAGCAGCAACAGCAATCATGACAGCAATAATATTCATAATAAGAATAGAGGAATCATACACATGAACATATGAACATAAATTAAGAGCAAACGAAAAAACAAACTTAATATTAGAAAAATTCTATAACCTACCTACAGGATCAACAACACTTATATTAGCCCTATATCTACTATTAACACTAATTGTAGTTGCAAAAATCACAAATATTTCAGAAGGACCATTACGAAAATCAAAATAATGAATAAACCCATACGAAAAAACCACCCACTAATCAAAATTATAAACAACGCACTAGTAGATCTACCCACCCCATCAAATATTAGAACATGATGAAACTTTGGATCCTTATTAGGATTATGTTTAGGTATACAAATCATCACAGGACTATTCCTAGCTATACACTACTGCCCCAACACTGAATCAGCATTCTCAAGAGTAGTACACATTTGCCGAGATGTAAATTATGGGTGATTACTACGAACACTACACGCTAACGGAGGATCAATATTCTTCATTTGCATATACATACACATTGGACGAAATATATACTACGGATCATACAACTTCACAGAAACATGAAATATTGGAGTAGTAATCTTCTTCACTACTATAGGAACAGCTTTTATAGGATATGTACTACCATGGGGGCAAATATCATTCTGAGGGGCAACAGTAATCACTAATTTACTATCAGCAATCCCATATGTAGGAACAGAACTAGTACAATGAGTTTGAGGGGGATTCGCCGTAGACAACGCCACTTTAAATCGATTCTTCACATTACACTTCCTAATACCATTTATAATTCTAGCAATAGTAATTATTCACTTAACATTCCTACACCAAACAGGATCAAACAACCCAACAGGAATAAATAGAAATACCGACAAAATCCCATTCCACCCATACTTCACTATCAAAGACACAGTAGGATTCATTTTATTAATTATAATATTATCAATATTATCACTAAAAGAACCTTACCTTCTTGGAGATCCAGACAACTTTATCCCTGCAAACCCACTAGTAACACCAATTCATATTCAACCCGAATGATATTTCCTATTTGCATACGCAATCTTACGATCAATTCCTAATAAATTAGGAGGAGTAATTGCTCTATTTATATCAATCGCAATCTTATTAATCCTACCCCTACAAAAAACCAAATTCCGAGGAACACAGTTCTACCCAATCAACCAAATTATATTCTGGCTAATAACAAACACTGTAATCCTATTAACATGAATTGGAGCCCGACCAGTTGAAGAACCATATATTATAACAGGACAAATACTAACAGTAATATACTTCTCATACTACATCACGAACCCAATAATAACAAAAATGTGAGACAAGACAACAAAATAGTCGGAAAGCTTTATGATAAGCAAATACCTTGAAAGTAAGAGAAAGGAGTTTAAATCCCCTACCGACTTAAAACATACTCAAATTAATACACTAAAACAAAGAGTAAAAAAATAACCTAACACCCAAAACAAAAATTAAATAATTCAAAGAAACAGGCAAAAAACTCCTCCAAGATATATACATCAACCTATCATAACGAAAACGAGGCAAAGTACCACGAACCCAAACAAATAAAAAAGAAACAAAAGAAACCCTTAAAAAGAAAAAAAAAGAATACAAATCACAACCCAAAAACATAACACAAAACAAAACACTCATAAACAAAATTCTAGCATACTCAGCCAAAAAAATTAAAGCAAACCCTCCAGATCTATACTCAACATTAAAACCAGAAACCAACTCAGACTCACCCTCAGCAAAATCAAAAGGAGTTCGATTAGTCTCCGCCAAACAAGAAACAAATCAAACTAAAACCAAAGGCAAAGAAAAAAAAACTAACCAAACATAAAACTGAAAATAAAAAAAAGAAACCAAATTATAACCACAAACCAAAAAAACAAAAGACAATAAAATCAAAGCAAGTCTAACCTCATAAGAAATAGATTGAGCAACTGCACGCATACACCCCAACAAAGAATAATTAGAATTAGAAGACCAACCAGCAACCATAAGAGAATAAACACCAAGTCTAGTACAACACAAAAAAAACAATAAACCTAAATCAAAAGAAAAAAAACCACCAAAATAAGGAATAACCAACCAAATAATTAAAGAAAGAAACAAACCAAACACAGGAGCAAAATAATAAGGCAAATAATTAGAAACATAAGGAAAACACTGCTCCCTAACAAACAACTTAACCACATCTCTAAAAGGTTGAAGCAAACCTAAAAACCCCACCCTATTAGGACCCTTACGAATATGAATATAACCTAAAACCCTACGCTCAAGTAAAGTAAGAAAAGCTACACCAACCATAACAAAAATAGACAATAAAAAAAAAACAACAAACAAAAATAAAAAGTCATTAAACACTACTACATATAAAATAAATTTATATTAGAAGATTCTAAATCCACTGCACTTCTCTGCCAAAATAGTAATTAATAATAATCAAACAACATAAAATTATTTATTGAAAGTGGTCCTTTCGTACTAACTCACAAAACAAATTATAGATAGAAACCAACCTGGCTCACGCCGGTCTGAACTCAGATCATGTAGGATTTTAAAGGTCGAACAGACCTAATCAATTAAAGCTTCTACACCAAAAATTCACCCTAATCCAACATCGAGGTCGCAAACCCCCCTGTCAATAAGAACTTTCAAGAAAGATTACGCTGTTATCCCTAAGGTAATTTAATCTTAAAATCAATAATAAAGGATCAAAAAAAATATAAATAAATAAACAAAAAAAAGAAGAGTTAAACAAATCTCCTAGCCGCCCCAGCAAAATAAACAAAACAATATTAAAAAAAACCAACAAAAAAATCATCACAAATATAAAACTCTATAGGGTCTTCTCGTCCCATAAAAAAATTTAGGTATTCTTACCTAAAACCAAAATTCAATACATCAAAAAGAGACAGATTATATCTCGTCAAACCATTCATTCCAGCCCACAATTAAAAGACTAATGATTATGCTACCTTTGCACGGTCAAAATACCGCGGCCCTTCAAAAAAATCAGCGGGCAGGCCATACCTCAAAAAAACACAAGAGAAGTTGTTTTTGATAAACAGGCGGATATAAAAATTGCCGAATTCCTTTTAAAGAAATAAAAAATAAAACACAAAATAAAAAAGAATATACTAATCCTACCATTATTACAAATAAAAAACAATTAAAAAATAAACCCCAGTAAAAAATTAAACAAAACATAAAGAAAAAATAACTAAAAATAAAATTTGAACATACTTAAAAAGATAGTTAACATAAAACCCACCAAAATAAACAAAACAAAACAAATTATAAAAATATGAAACGAAGCTAAACCCCCGAAACATTTGCAAAAAATAAAAATAACCTAAGAAAAAGAAACTTTAAATAAATTACATGAATTAAATTCATTTCCCAAGGAACCAGATACCATCAAATACGAATAGCATATCACCACCAATAAAATATTATTAATGCTTATAAAACAGCAACTAAAATAAATAATTAACTCACTTGAAATCGGGAAATAGAAAATAAATAATAAAATTTAATAAGCCCTGATACACAAGGTACAACAAACAAAATAAACTTTCAAAAAACAAAATAAATAAACCTATACAGTACAAAGTAAACTATAATTAAAAAAATCAAACCAAAAAAATATACAATGACAATAAAATACTTCCATTAAAACAAAATAAAAACCATTAAAAACAATAAACTACATATCAAATCAGACCACACTGAATCGCACAGCAAACTCTCCAATGTAAATGAAAATACCTCCTAGGTATATAATCTGTATCATTCCAGCTACACCTTCCGGTACAACCACTCTGTTACGACTTATCTCGCCTCTTAAACAACGAGAGCGACGGGCGATGTGTACATACTTTAGAACCAAAATCACAAAAACAATCTTCAAATAATTACAATCAAATCCAATTTCATGAAAGAAATTTCAACAAACAATCCAAAATTAATAACAATGTAATCCACCACCAACTTAAATAAAAGCTGCACCTTGACCTGAAATAAACCAAAATAAAGGAAAGAAAAAATTATAACCCTAAAAAGATTCTCATTATAACGGCGGTATACAAACAAAAAAAATAAGCAAGGTCCAACGCGGATTATCGATAATAGGGCAGATTCCTCTGAACGGAATAAAATACCGCCAAATTCTTTAAGTTTCAAGAACATAACTAATACTACTCAGGCCACAAAATTAACATCAAAAATAATAGGGTATCTAATCCTAGTCTAAAAAAAGATTTCATAGCCTACAAAACAACAAGGGGGAAAAACAAGAAATTGAAATTTCACCAAAAATCAAAAGAAATTAAACCCAAAAATTAAATAAAACTATCAACCAAAAAATATTTGCTTGAGCTCCATGTATAACCGCGGCTGCTGGCACAAATTTAACCAACTCTAAAAAATATAACTAAATCTGAGTCACCTCAATATATAAAAATAAATAATGCGAATAAAAAAACAAACAACATTAAGAAAAAACAAATCACGCAAAAACTTACATATAAAAAAAATTAAGAACAAACATAAAAGCAAGAATAAAACTACTCTCTATAAACAACAACAACAAGAAAGGTACGACAAAAAAAAGTACAAACAACAAAAACCAAGTAACAAGCAAGAGTACCCCCCACCCACAAACCAACCAAAAAATCTTTTTCTTGCCCAACTCTAATAGATCAAAACTTTTCAAAGACCAACCATGAAAATAAAACTACTCTATAAACAACAACAACAAGAAAGGTACGACAAAAAAAAGTACAAACAACAAAAACCAAGTAACAAGCAAGAGTACTCCCTTTTTTAGATCTCATTTTTTTTAGATTTACAAAATGAGATCTAAAAACTATATAAATGTTTATCTTAATAGAATTAATACATCAATAAGATAAATAATTTAAAATAAGTAATTATTTAATATGACTTATATTTAATATAAGATTCAATTTATCTTATTAAATATATTATATATATAGAATCTAAAATTTTCTTTTTAGGTATTTGTATTCAATATAATTAATTTTATTATAATAATACTTATTTAAAATAAATCCTATCTTTAGTAACTTAAATCAATTCTATTCAAATAATTAATTTTATTAATATAGGTTATTATTATATAAAAAAACACACCTTAAAGAAAACTAACAAACAGAGAACAAAATAAAAATCACTAAAACCAAAACAAACCCCAAAAACAAAAACCAAACCGCCCCAAAAAAAATAACATAAAATACAAAAAAAAAACACAAAACAAAACAAAACAAAACAAAACAAAACAAAACAAAACAAAACAAAATGGAGTGCCTGAAAAAGGATTACTATGATAGGGTAAATAATGTATAAAAATACCTCCATTACGTTAAATAGAGTCAAACCATTCCCTGAAATATCAAAAATTCCCGTGCACCATACACTAAAACGTAAAAATTAGAAAAGTAAGCTAATAAAGCTAATGGGTTCATACCCCATAAATAGAGTAAATACTCTCTCTTCTAATGCCCAACAACTCAACAAAAATCCTCTTATTAACAACGTTAACAAGAGGTATTTTAATCTCAATTTCCTCTAATTCATGATTTGGAGCATGAATGGGGTTAGAGATTAATTTACTATCATTTATTCCAATAATGATAGAAAAAAAAAATATCTACACCACAGAAGCCTCACTAAAATACTTTATTGTACAAGCAGGGGCTTCATCAATACTATTATTCATAGTAATAATAAGAGCAATAGAAGAAAGAATATTAATTAACTCGGACAACTTATATACACAAATATTAATAAACACACCCCTATTACTAAAAGGGGGGGTCGCCCCAATACATTGGTGATTCCCTGGAGTAATGGAGGGGTTAAACTGAAATAATTGCTTAATTCTAATAACTCTACAAAAATCCGCACCCCTATCCTTAATCTCATACCAAATTAACAATGATATATTCCTAGAAATAATCATTGTAACATCAGTAATAATTGGAGCTATCGGGGGATTAAATCAAACATCACTACGAAAAATCATAACATACTCATCAATTAACCACACAGGTTGAATAATATCGGCAATAATTACAGGAAATGATATATGAGTAACATATTTCACAATCTACTCAATACTAACATTAACAGTAGTGTCGATTGTAAAAACCACCAAATTATCTTTCGTTAACCAAATAGCAATAACAGAAAAGAAGAACAAACTAACAAAATTCCTTGTATTCACAAGAATTTTATCATTAGGAGGTTTGCCGCCATTCTTGGGATTTATACCAAAATGAATAGTCATTCAAGCTATAATAACCAACGAAATAAAAACAACAGCCACAATAATGGTTTTAATATCAGTAGTAACGTTATATTACTACATACGAATGACATACTCAAGTTTAATAATACTACACCTAGAAACAAAATGATTAATTGCCCAACCTATTAATAAAACACCTAAACACATTATTTTATTAACATCAATCTCAATTACGGGGTTAATAATATCAGAAATAATCATGAACTTAGATTAAAGGCTTTAAGTTAAACAAACTAATATCCTTCAAAGCTATAAATAAAGAAAATCTTTAAGCCTTAGTAGCAAAACTACCCCTATAGAATTGCATTCTATAATCACCTAATGAATATAAAGCTATAGTAGAAGGGAAAATCCCATAAATAGATTTACAATCTATCACCTAAAATCAGACATTCCACTAATAATTAAACGATGGTTATTCTCAACAAACCATAAAGATATTGGAACATTATACTTCATCTTCGGGGCATGATCCGGAATATTAGGAACATCATTAAGAATATTAATCCGAGCAGAACTTGGTCAACCAGGATCCTTAATTGGAGACGACCAAATTTACAATGTAATCGTAACCGCACATGCATTTATCATAATCTTTTTCATGGTTATACCAATTCTAATTGGGGGTTTTGGAAATTGATTAGTACCACTCATACTTGGGGCCCCTGATATAGCATTTCCACGAATGAATAACATAAGATTTTGACTACTCCCACCCTCACTTACACTCCTCCTAACCAGAAGTATAGTAGAAAGAGGAGCTGGAACAGGGTGAACAGTGTATCCCCCGTTAGCTAGAGGAATCGCCCATGCGGGAGCATCAGTAGATTTAACAATTTTCTCCTTACACCTAGCAGGTGTATCGTCAATTTTAGGAGCAGTAAACTTTATCTCAACAGCAATTAATATAAAACCATCAAGTATGAAATCTGAACAAATACCCCTATTTGTATGAGCAGTAATTATTACCGCCACCTTATTATTACTATCACTACCAGTACTAGCAGGGGCTATCACAATATTATTAACTGATCGAAATTTGAACACCTCCTTCTTTGACCCAGCGGGAGGTGGAGACCCAATTCTTTACCAACACTTATTTTGATTTTTCGGACATCCAGAAGTATATATTCTAATTCTCCCAGGATTTGGGATAATTTCCCACATCATTTCCCATGAAAGAGGAAAAAAAGAAGCTTTTGGAAACCTAGGAATAATCTTTGCCATACTAGCAATTGGGTTATTAGGATTTGTAGTATGAGCACATCATATATTTACAGTAGGAATAGATGTCGATACACGAGCATATTTTACATCAGCTACAATAATTATTGCAGTACCAACTGGAATTAAAATCTTCAGATGATTAGCAACAATCCAAGGATCAAAATTATCATATAGACCCACATGCTTATGATCAATAGGATTTGTTTTCCTATTTACAATAGGGGGGCTAACGGGGGTAGTCCTAGCAAATTCATCAATCGATATTGTACTACATGACACATATTATGTAGTAGCTCACTTCCACTACGTTCTATCAATAGGAGCCGTATTCGCTATCATAGCCGGATTTATCCACTGATACCCATTATTTACAGGACTAACAATAAATCCAAAATGATTGAAAACTCAATTCACAATTATATTCCTGGGAGTAAATATAACGTTCTTCCCGCAACACTTCCTAGGACTAGCTGGAATACCACGACGATATTCAGATTATCCAGATGCATACACTACATGAAATATTATCTCATCAATGGGGTCAACCATCTCATTTATTGGAGTGATAATGTTTATTTACATTTTATGAGAAAGAATAAGAACTAAACGACAAGTGTTAAGATCAACACATACAAGAAACTCAATTGAATGAATCCAAGATCTGCCCCCATCAGAACACAGATATTCAGAACTACCAACAATTATCAATTAATAAAATCTAATATGGCAGAGAAGTGCAGTGGATTTAAGCTCCACAAATAAAGTACTAAAAACTTTTATTAGAAAATGACAACATGATCATGCATGAATTTACAAGATAGAGCATCACCAATCATAGAACAACTAATCTTCTTCCATGATCATACCATAATAATCATCACAATAATTCTAGCAATAGTATTATACTTCATAGCATCAACAATTATTAACGAACTCGTAGACCGATATATACTAGAAGGTCAAACAATAGAACTAATATGAACAATTGTGCCAGCAGTAATTCTTCTATTCATCACCACTCCATCTTTACGATTATTATACCTTATAGACGAAATCCACAACCCAATTATAACAATTAAAACTATTGGACACCAATGATACTGAAGTTATGAATACTCAGACTTCGTCAACGTTGAATTCGACTCATATATAACACCATATGAGGGAGACAATAAAAGAATATTCCGACTACTAGAAACAGATAACCACGTAACTTTACCAATACACTCATTCATCCGAATTATCGTAACAGCTGCTGATGTACTTCACTCGTGAACAATCCCTAGATTGGGGATCAAAGCCGATGCAACACCAGGCCGATTAAATCAATCAAGATTTATAATCAACCGCCCTGGACTACTTTATGGTCAATGCTCAGAAATCTGCGGAGCAAACCACAGATTCATACCCATCGTAATTGAAAGAGTATCAACAGAGAATTTTATTGAATGAATTAAAAAACTAAGCGAATCAATAGGTGACTGAAAGCAAGTAATGGTCTCTTAAACCAAATAATAGTAAATTAGCAATTACTCCTATTGGGGGGATTAGTTAAAAATAACATTAGATCGTCAAACTAAAATAACCAAATAAATGGTATCCCCCTCATCCCACAAATAATACCCCTTAGATGATTAATTTTATTCATCTCGTTTTCAACAATTTTCGTATTATTCAACACAATAAACTACTTCTCATTTACCCAAACAAATAAAAAGATACAAAAAAAAATTAAATTAACAAAAAAAACAAACTGAAAATGATAAGAAACTTATTCTCAGTATTTGACCCATCAACAAACATATTTAACACATCAATAAATTGATTAAGAACTATATTAGGATTATTAATCATCCCCACAATAATATGAATAATTCCATCTCGAAACAACGCAGCATGAAATAAAACAATAAAAAAAATACACGAAGAGCTTAAAACACTCCTAGGAACAAAAAAAATCAACAACGGAAGAACACTTATATTCACGTCATTATTCTCAATAATCCTAATAAACAATACTTTAGGCTTATTCCCATACATCTTTACTAGAACCAGACACCTAACATTAACATTAACAATAGCCTTACCATTATGAACAAGATTTATAATATTCGGATGAATCAACAACACTAAACACATATTAACCCACCTTGTACCACAAGGAACACCACCGATCCTAATACCATTTATAGTGTGCATTGAAACAATCAGAAACATTATTCGCCCAGGAACATTAGCTATCCGATTAACAGCAAATATAATTGCAGGTCACCTATTAATAACACTACTAGGAGAAAATGGATCATCAATAGCATACTCAATAATCAGCATCCTAATTATTACACAGATTGCTCTACTAACATTAGAGACAGCAGTAGCAATCATTCAATCATATGTATTCGCAGTACTAAGAACATTATATTCTAGAGAAATCAATTAAAATGACAAACCACATAAATCACACATTCCACATAGTAAACCAAAGACCATGACCTCTTATTGGAGCAATGGGAGCCATAATCACATTAACTGGAACAATTAAATGATTCCACCAATATGAACAAACACTAATAAGAATTGGAATAATCACAATAATCATAACAACCATCCAATGATGACGAGATATTACACGAGAGGGCACATACCAAGGATTACATACAAGAAAAGTAACTAAAGGGTTACGATGAGGTATAATCCTATTCATTACATCAGAAGTATTCTTCTTCGTCTCCTTCTTTTGAGCATTTTTCCACAGAAGATTATCACCAACAAACGAACTCGGATCAATGTGACCACCAACTGGAATTCAAGTATTTAATCCCCTACAAATTCCACTTCTAAATACCGCAATCCTCCTATCATCAGGGGTAACTATCACTTGAGCACATCATAGAATCTTAGAAAACAATTATAACCAGGGGTTACAAGGACTATTTATAACTGTAATCCTAGGATTATATTTCACAGCACTACAAGCATACGAATATATAGAATCACCATTCACTATTGCCGACTCGGTTTATGGAGCCACGTTCTTTGTAGCAACAGGATTCCATGGTCTCCATGTAATCATTGGAACAACCTTCCTAATCACATGTTTAATACGACACCTAACACTTCATTTCTCATCAAACCACCATATAGGATTTGAAGCAGCCGCATGATATTGACATTTTGTAGATGTAGTATGACTATTCTTATATATCTCAATTTACTGATGAGGAAGATAACCAAATAAATTTATCTAATATAAAAAGTATACTTGACTTCCAATCAAGAAGTTCAAAAAATGAGATAAATAATAAAAATAGTAACAACAATAATAACAACAATCATAATACTATCAACAATTATCATAATAATTGCGACAGCAATATCAAAAAAAAACATTGAAGACCGAGAAAAAAGATCACCATTTGAGTGCGGGTTTGACCCCATGGGATCTGCACGACTCCCGTTTTCCTTACGATTTTTCCTAATCGCAATTATATTTCTAGTATTCGACGTAGAAATTGCACTCCTATTACCAATAACAATCGTGATAACAAGATCAAACATAATATCATGAGCCACAATCAGAACATTATTTATTGTAATCCCTAATCATCGGGTTATATCACGAATGAAATCAAGGATCCTTAGAGTGAGCAGAATAAGGGATTGTAGTTAATAATAACATTTGGTTTGCAATCAAAAAGTACTAATATAGTCTATCTCAAAGTAAGAAGCGATTAAC
>NW_028259297.1:0-20253 GCF_977971745.1 Zootermopsis nevadensis | reverse complement strand
GGTATCTAATCCTAGTCTAAAAAAAGATTTCATAGCCTACAAAACAACAAGGGGGAAAAACAAGAAATTGAAATTTCACCAAAAATCAAAAGAAATTAAACCCAAAAATTAAATAAAACTATCAACCAAAAAATATTTGCTTGAGCTCCATGTATAACCGCGGCTGCTGGCACAAATTTAACCAACTCTAAAAAATATAACTAAATCTGAGTCACCTCAATATATAAAAATAAATAATGCGAATAAAAAAACAAACAACATTAAGAAAAAACAAATCACGCAAAAACTTACATATAAAAAAAATTAAGAACAAACATAAAAGCAAGAATAAAACTACTCTCTATAAACAACAACAACAAGAAAGGTACGACAAAAAAAAGTACAAACAACAAAAACCAAGTAACAAGCAAGAGTACCCCCCACCCACAAACCAACCAAAAAATCTTTTTCTTGCCCAACTCTAATAGATCAAAACTTTTCAAAGACCAACCATGAAAATAAAACTACTCTATAAACAACAACAACAAGAAAGGTACGACAAAAAAAAGTACAAACAACAAAAACCAAGTAACAAGCAAGAGTACTCCCTTTTTTAGATCTCATTTTTTTTAGATTTACAAAATGAGATCTAAAAACTATATAAATGTTTATCTTAATAGAATTAATACATCAATAAGATAAATAATTTAAAATAAGTAATTATTTAATATGACTTATATTTAATATAAGATTCAATTTATCTTATTAAATATATTATATATATAGAATCTAAAATTTTCTTTTTAGGTATTTGTATTCAATATAATTAATTTTATTATAATAATACTTATTTAAAATAAATCCTATCTTTAGTAACTTAAATCAATTCTATTCAAATAATTAATTTTATTAATATAGGTTATTATTATATAAAAAAACACACCTTAAAGAAAACTAACAAACAGAGAACAAAATAAAAATCACTAAAACCAAAACAAACCCCAAAAACAAAAACCAAACCGCCCCAAAAAAAATAACATAAAATACAAAAAAAAACACAAAACAAAACAAAACAAAACAAAACAAAACAAAACAAAACAAAACAAAATGGAGTGCCTGAAAAAGGATTACTATGATAGGGTAAATAATGTATAAAAATACCTCCATTACGTTAAATAGAGTCAAACCATTCCCTGAAATATCAAAAATTCCCGTGCACCATACACTAAAACGTAAAAATTAGAAAAGTAAGCTAATAAAGCTAATGGGTTCATACCCCATAAATAGAGTAAATACTCTCTCTTCTAATGCCCAACAACTCAACAAAAATCCTCTTATTAACAACGTTAACAAGAGGTATTTTAATCTCAATTTCCTCTAATTCATGATTTGGAGCATGAATGGGGTTAGAGATTAATTTACTATCATTTATTCCAATAATGATAGAAAAAAAAAATATCTACACCACAGAAGCCTCACTAAAATACTTTATTGTACAAGCAGGGGCTTCATCAATACTATTATTCATAGTAATAATAAGAGCAATAGAAGAAAGAATATTAATTAACTCGGACAACTTATATACACAAATATTAATAAACACACCCCTATTACTAAAAGGGGGGGTCGCCCCAATACATTGGTGATTCCCTGGAGTAATGGAGGGGTTAAACTGAAATAATTGCTTAATTCTAATAACTCTACAAAAATCCGCACCCCTATCCTTAATCTCATACCAAATTAACAATGATATATTCCTAGAAATAATCATTGTAACATCAGTAATAATTGGAGCTATCGGGGGATTAAATCAAACATCACTACGAAAAATCATAACATACTCATCAATTAACCACACAGGTTGAATAATATCGGCAATAATTACAGGAAATGATATATGAGTAACATATTTCACAATCTACTCAATACTAACATTAACAGTAGTGTCGATTGTAAAAACCACCAAATTATCTTTCGTTAACCAAATAGCAATAACAGAAAAGAAGAACAAACTAACAAAATTCCTTGTATTCACAAGAATTTTATCATTAGGAGGTTTGCCGCCATTCTTGGGATTTATACCAAAATGAATAGTCATTCAAGCTATAATAACCAACGAAATAAAAACAACAGCCACAATAATGGTTTTAATATCAGTAGTAACGTTATATTACTACATACGAATGACATACTCAAGTTTAATAATACTACACCTAGAAACAAAATGATTAATTGCCCAACCTATTAATAAAACACCTAAACACATTATTTTATTAACATCAATCTCAATTACGGGGTTAATAATATCAGAAATAATCATGAACTTAGATTAAAGGCTTTAAGTTAAACAAACTAATATCCTTCAAAGCTATAAATAAAGAAAATCTTTAAGCCTTAGTAGCAAAACTACCCCTATAGAATTGCATTCTATAATCACCTAATGAATATAAAGCTATAGTAGAAGGGAAAATCCCATAAATAGATTTACAATCTATCACCTAAAATCAGACATTCCACTAATAATTAAACGATGGTTATTCTCAACAAACCATAAAGATATTGGAACATTATACTTCATCTTCGGGGCATGATCCGGAATATTAGGAACATCATTAAGAATATTAATCCGAGCAGAACTTGGTCAACCAGGATCCTTAATTGGAGACGACCAAATTTACAATGTAATCGTAACCGCACATGCATTTATCATAATCTTTTTCATGGTTATACCAATTCTAATTGGGGGTTTTGGAAATTGATTAGTACCACTCATACTTGGGGCCCCTGATATAGCATTTCCACGAATGAATAACATAAGATTTTGACTACTCCCACCCTCACTTACACTCCTCCTAACCAGAAGTATAGTAGAAAGAGGAGCTGGAACAGGGTGAACAGTGTATCCCCCGTTAGCTAGAGGAATCGCCCATGCGGGAGCATCAGTAGATTTAACAATTTTCTCCTTACACCTAGCAGGTGTATCGTCAATTTTAGGAGCAGTAAACTTTATCTCAACAGCAATTAATATAAAACCATCAAGTATGAAATCTGAACAAATACCCCTATTTGTATGAGCAGTAATTATTACCGCCACCTTATTATTACTATCACTACCAGTACTAGCAGGGGCTATCACAATATTATTAACTGATCGAAATTTGAACACCTCCTTCTTTGACCCAGCGGGAGGTGGAGACCCAATTCTTTACCAACACTTATTTTGATTTTTCGGACATCCAGAAGTATATATTCTAATTCTCCCAGGATTTGGGATAATTTCCCACATCATTTCCCATGAAAGAGGAAAAAAAGAAGCTTTTGGAAACCTAGGAATAATCTTTGCCATACTAGCAATTGGGTTATTAGGATTTGTAGTATGAGCACATCATATATTTACAGTAGGAATAGATGTCGATACACGAGCATATTTTACATCAGCTACAATAATTATTGCAGTACCAACTGGAATTAAAATCTTCAGATGATTAGCAACAATCCAAGGATCAAAATTATCATATAGACCCACATGCTTATGATCAATAGGATTTGTTTTCCTATTTACAATAGGGGGGCTAACGGGGGTAGTCCTAGCAAATTCATCAATCGATATTGTACTACATGACACATATTATGTAGTAGCTCACTTCCACTACGTTCTATCAATAGGAGCCGTATTCGCTATCATAGCCGGATTTATCCACTGATACCCATTATTTACAGGACTAACAATAAATCCAAAATGATTGAAAACTCAATTCACAATTATATTCCTGGGAGTAAATATAACGTTCTTCCCGCAACACTTCCTAGGACTAGCTGGAATACCACGACGATATTCAGATTATCCAGATGCATACACTACATGAAATATTATCTCATCAATGGGGTCAACCATCTCATTTATTGGAGTGATAATGTTTATTTACATTTTATGAGAAAGAATAAGAACTAAACGACAAGTGTTAAGATCAACACATACAAGAAACTCAATTGAATGAATCCAAGATCTGCCCCCATCAGAACACAGATATTCAGAACTACCAACAATTATCAATTAATAAAATCTAATATGGCAGAGAAGTGCAGTGGATTTAAGCTCCACAAATAAAGTACTAAAAACTTTTATTAGAAAATGACAACATGATCATGCATGAATTTACAAGATAGAGCATCACCAATCATAGAACAACTAATCTTCTTCCATGATCATACCATAATAATCATCACAATAATTCTAGCAATAGTATTATACTTCATAGCATCAACAATTATTAACGAACTCGTAGACCGATATATACTAGAAGGTCAAACAATAGAACTAATATGAACAATTGTGCCAGCAGTAATTCTTCTATTCATCACCACTCCATCTTTACGATTATTATACCTTATAGACGAAATCCACAACCCAATTATAACAATTAAAACTATTGGACACCAATGATACTGAAGTTATGAATACTCAGACTTCGTCAACGTTGAATTCGACTCATATATAACACCATATGAGGGAGACAATAAAAGAATATTCCGACTACTAGAAACAGATAACCACGTAACTTTACCAATACACTCATTCATCCGAATTATCGTAACAGCTGCTGATGTACTTCACTCGTGAACAATCCCTAGATTGGGGATCAAAGCCGATGCAACACCAGGCCGATTAAATCAATCAAGATTTATAATCAACCGCCCTGGACTACTTTATGGTCAATGCTCAGAAATCTGCGGAGCAAACCACAGATTCATACCCATCGTAATTGAAAGAGTATCAACAGAGAATTTTATTGAATGAATTAAAAAACTAAGCGAATCAATAGGTGACTGAAAGCAAGTAATGGTCTCTTAAACCAAATAATAGTAAATTAGCAATTACTCCTATTGGGGGGATTAGTTAAAAATAACATTAGATCGTCAAACTAAAATAACCAAATAAATGGTATCCCCCTCATCCCACAAATAATACCCCTTAGATGATTAATTTTATTCATCTCGTTTTCAACAATTTTCGTATTATTCAACACAATAAACTACTTCTCATTTACCCAAACAAATAAAAAGATACAAAAAAAAATTAAATTAACAAAAAAAACAAACTGAAAATGATAAGAAACTTATTCTCAGTATTTGACCCATCAACAAACATATTTAACACATCAATAAATTGATTAAGAACTATATTAGGATTATTAATCATCCCCACAATAATATGAATAATTCCATCTCGAAACAACGCAGCATGAAATAAAACAATAAAAAAAATACACGAAGAGCTTAAAACACTCCTAGGAACAAAAAAAATCAACAACGGAAGAACACTTATATTCACGTCATTATTCTCAATAATCCTAATAAACAATACTTTAGGCTTATTCCCATACATCTTTACTAGAACCAGACACCTAACATTAACATTAACAATAGCCTTACCATTATGAACAAGATTTATAATATTCGGATGAATCAACAACACTAAACACATATTAACCCACCTTGTACCACAAGGAACACCACCGATCCTAATACCATTTATAGTGTGCATTGAAACAATCAGAAACATTATTCGCCCAGGAACATTAGCTATCCGATTAACAGCAAATATAATTGCAGGTCACCTATTAATAACACTACTAGGAGAAAATGGATCATCAATAGCATACTCAATAATCAGCATCCTAATTATTACACAGATTGCTCTACTAACATTAGAGACAGCAGTAGCAATCATTCAATCATATGTATTCGCAGTACTAAGAACATTATATTCTAGAGAAATCAATTAAAATGACAAACCACATAAATCACACATTCCACATAGTAAACCAAAGACCATGACCTCTTATTGGAGCAATGGGAGCCATAATCACATTAACTGGAACAATTAAATGATTCCACCAATATGAACAAACACTAATAAGAATTGGAATAATCACAATAATCATAACAACCATCCAATGATGACGAGATATTACACGAGAGGGCACATACCAAGGATTACATACAAGAAAAGTAACTAAAGGGTTACGATGAGGTATAATCCTATTCATTACATCAGAAGTATTCTTCTTCGTCTCCTTCTTTTGAGCATTTTTCCACAGAAGATTATCACCAACAAACGAACTCGGATCAATGTGACCACCAACTGGAATTCAAGTATTTAATCCCCTACAAATTCCACTTCTAAATACCGCAATCCTCCTATCATCAGGGGTAACTATCACTTGAGCACATCATAGAATCTTAGAAAACAATTATAACCAGGGGTTACAAGGACTATTTATAACTGTAATCCTAGGATTATATTTCACAGCACTACAAGCATACGAATATATAGAATCACCATTCACTATTGCCGACTCGGTTTATGGAGCCACGTTCTTTGTAGCAACAGGATTCCATGGTCTCCATGTAATCATTGGAACAACCTTCCTAATCACATGTTTAATACGACACCTAACACTTCATTTCTCATCAAACCACCATATAGGATTTGAAGCAGCCGCATGATATTGACATTTTGTAGATGTAGTATGACTATTCTTATATATCTCAATTTACTGATGAGGAAGATAACCAAATAAATTTATCTAATATAAAAAGTATACTTGACTTCCAATCAAGAAGTTCAAAAAATGAGATAAATAATAAAAATAGTAACAACAATAATAACAACAATCATAATACTATCAACAATTATCATAATAATTGCGACAGCAATATCAAAAAAAAACATTGAAGACCGAGAAAAAAGATCACCATTTGAGTGCGGGTTTGACCCCATGGGATCTGCACGACTCCCGTTTTCCTTACGATTTTTCCTAATCGCAATTATATTTCTAGTATTCGACGTAGAAATTGCACTCCTATTACCAATAACAATCGTGATAACAAGATCAAACATAATATCATGAGCCACAATCAGAACATTATTTATTGTAATCCTAATCATCGGGTTATATCACGAATGAAATCAAGGATCCTTAGAGTGAGCAGAATAAGGGATTGTAGTTAATAATAACATTTGGTTTGCAATCAAAAAGTACTAATATAGTCTATCTCAAAGTAAGAAGCGATTAACGCAATCAATTTCGACCTGATCTTAGATAAATTTTATCCTTACTTAAAATTAACTGAAACCAAATAGAGGTATATTACTGTTAATAATAAAAATGAATAACCAAATTCCAGTTAAAGAAATGAATAGATTAAGTGAAAGCTGCTAACTTATCACTATAGCGGTTAAAATCCGTTTACATTTCTATTTATATAGTTTAAAAAAAACATTACACTTTCACTGTAAAAATAAATAAATATTTTATAAATACTTAAAGATAAAAATATCTCAATAACATCTTCAATGTTATGCTCTAAATAAGCTATTCAAGTACATAAATATAAAAAAAACTAACAAATTAATCCAAACAACAATAAAAAATATATAAACCCTAAGACTACCATACTGCAACCATTGATTGCCCTTAGCCAAAAAAGAAAAAAACCAAAAAAGACCCTGACCACCAAAAAACTCTCTCCAACCGGAATCAAAAGACTTAATAATAACATATCCATAATTCAAAGGAAACAAAGAAACACCATAAACAAAAACATAAGGTATAAACCACATAGACCCAAAAAAAAAAGAAGACTTATATAAAAATATAGAAAAAAGAAACTCACCTAAATCAACCTTAGATAATTCATAACCTAACCAACCACCCAAAATTCTAACTAACAAAACTGAAGTCCTCAAATAAAAAGGCAAGCAAATAACAAAAGGGGTAGGAAAAATTAATCATCTCAACATTCTACCACCAAAAATAACAACAACAAGTAAACCCAACATACCAGTACATATATTATTACCAGCATCCTCAAAAGAACAAAAAGAAGACAAATTAAAATCACCGAACAAAACATAATAAAATAAACGGAAAGAATAACAAACAGTTAAACCAGTAGACAAAAAAAACAATAGCAAACCAAAAAAATTAAAATAACCTAATAAAACCATCTCCAAAATAAGATCCCTAGAATAAAAACCAGCCAAAAACGGCATACCACACAAAGCAAAACTAGAAACAACCAAACAAGAAGAAGTAAAAGGCATAAAAAAAGAAACACCACCCATAAAACGAATATCTTGAGAATCACCCATAACATGAATAACCACCCCCGCACACATAAACAAAAGAGCCTTAAACAAAGCATGAGTTAACAGATGAAAAAAGGCCAATTCAGGAAAACCAAAAGAAACAATACCAACTATTAACCCCAATTGACTAAGAGTAGAGAGAGCAATAACCCTCCTCAAATCAAACTCAAAATTAGCCCCCAAACCAGATATAAACATAGTTAAACCCGAAACCAACAACAAAAATCTATTAAGAGAATCACCAAAAGAACATCTAAAACGAATAAGCAAATAAACACCAGCAGTAACTAAAGTAGAAGAATGAACTAAAGCAGAAACAGGAGTAGGAGCTGCCATAGCAGCTGGCAATCAAGAAGAAAAAGGAATCTGAGCTCTCCTAGTTATAGCAGCCAAAACAACAAGAAAGGAAATAAAATTCATTTCCATTCTACCCCTTATAAAAAACAAATAATACACATAATTCCAACTACCAAAATTAAACATCCAAGCAATAGATATTAAAAGAGCAACATCACCAACACGATTAGACAAAGCAGTCAACATACCAGCACCATAAGATTTAAAATTCTGATAATAAATAACCAAACAATAAGAAACTAACCCCAAACCATCTCAACCTAATAAAATTCTGATTAAATTAGGTCTTAAAATCAAAAACATCATAGAAACAACAAACAACAAAACCAAATAAATAAAACGATAAATATTCAAATCCCCATGTATATAATCATCTCTATAAAGAACAACTAAAGAAGAAATAAAAAAAACAAAACCCAAGAAAAATAAGGATATTCAATCAAAAAGAAGAGTCATAACCACAGAACTAGAATTCAAGGTAATAATATCCCACTCAATAAAATAAACTAAGTCCTTAACAACAAAAACAAAACCAACAAAAAAAGACAAAATACCAAAAAATAAAAGGAAAAAAAAACTAACAAAACAAATTGAAATAAAATTCACGACCCAAGGCAAAAAATGCATCATTGACACCACAAACCAATATTTTAATTAAACTACTTAAATTTTTATAACCAAAAAGAAACGACATCTCTAAACAAAATAAACAAATTTAATGGAAACCAGTGCAAAAAAACCAATAAAAATTCACGAACATAAAACATTGAACATGAATAAATACCCGAATAAAAACTACCATGCTGACTATAAGAATATATATATAAAGTATAAGCAGCACCAAAAAAAGACAAACCCCCCAACATCAATATAGTCAACCAAGACCAAGAAATCAAACTTCTAAATAAAACAACCTCACCTAACAAATTCAAAGAAGGAGGAGCTGCTATATTACAAGATCTCAATAAAAACCACCATATAGACATTCTGGGTATCAAACACATTAAACCCCTATTAACCAATAAACTACGACTACCCGTCCGCTCATAAACAATATTAACAAGACAAAACAAACCAGAAGAACATAAACCATGAGCAATCATCAAAACATAAGAACCACAAAACCCCCAATAATTGACAGTCATAATACCACAAACAACAATACCCATATGAGCAACAGAAGAATAAGCAACTAATGACTTCAAATCAGTCTGACGCAAACAAACCAATCTAACCAAAAACCCACCTAACAAACTAATAGAAATCCAGAAAAAATTCAAATTAAAAGAAAAATTAACTAAAAAAACCATAACACGAATTAAACCATAACCACCCAACTTCAACAAAACACCAGCCAAAATCATTGAACCAGAAATAGGTGCTTCAACATGAGCCTTAGGTAACCACAAATGAACTAAAAATAAAGGAATCCTAACCAAAAAAGCAAAGACTATGCAAAAATAAAAAAAAACTCTCGACAAACAAGGATCAAACAAAAAAAAAAAACACAGCAAACCAGAAGAATTATAAATCCCAATAACACCAATCAACAAAGGCAAGGAAGCAAATAAAGTATAAAATCAAATAAATACCAGCCTGAAGACGCTCAGGCTGATAACCCCAACCCAAAATTAAAAACAAAGTAGGAACAAGTCTACCCTCAAAAAACAAGTAAAAAGAAAACAAATCAACACTACCAAACGAACAAAATAATATAATCATCAAAAACAAAATCATAAACAAAAAAAATTCAGAAAAATAAGAAGAACGAAAAACTGACTCTCTAGCTAACAACATCAATGAACAAATCCAAAATCTAAGAAAAATTAAACCATAAGAAATATAATCACAACCTAAAAAATAACTAAGATTACCCCAACAAAAAAAATAAGGAAAAACAAAAAAAAAAGACAAACACAAGAAAAACAAGAAAGAATTAATCAATCACCAAAAATTTAAAAAACACAAAGGGATCAAAAAAATTAAAGAAAATAAAAACCTTAACATTGAAGCATCCCAAAAGAACGATAATAATCATTCCCATATCTACGAATTATTGAAACAAGAATAGATAAACCCAAAGAACCCTCACAAACAGAAAAAACTAAAAAAACAATAACAAAATAAAACTCATAATTAAAACCACATAAATAATAATACATCAAAACAAACAAAGACAAAACCATAAACTCTAAACTCAATAAAGTAATCAACAAATGCTTACGATCCATACAAAAAACCCACAAACCACAAAGAAAAAAGGTAGAAAAATAAAAAAATATTAACATTAAAAAGTCTTAATAATTTAATAAAAATATTGGTCTTGTAAATCAAAAATGAGAAAAACCTCTTAAGACTTCAGAGAAAAGAAAACCCTATCATTAATTCCCAAAACTAACATTTTTATTAAACTACACTCTGATATTATAAAAACAATAGTAATCTCAAGAACATCAATAAGAATAATATTCACACAAATAAAACACCCTATAGCCATAGGAATAATCACAATAATACAAACCATCTTAACATGCACAATTAGAGGAATAATAAACCAAAAATTCTGATTCCCATATATTTTATTCCTAGTATTCCTAGGAGGAATACTAGTACTATTCATCTACATAACAAGACTAGCATCAAATGAAATAATATTTTTATCAATAAAACTATCAGCAGCAACAGCAATCATGACAGCAATAATATTCATAATAAGAATAGAGGAATCATACACATGAACATATGAACATAAATTAAGAGCAAACGAAAAAACAAACTTAATATTAGAAAAATTCTATAACCTACCTACAGGATCAACAACACTTATATTAGCCCTATATCTACTATTAACACTAATTGTAGTTGCAAAAATCACAAATATTTCAGAAGGACCATTACGAAAATCAAAATAATGAATAAACCCATACGAAAAAACCACCCACTAATCAAAATTATAAACAACGCACTAGTAGATCTACCCACCCCATCAAATATTAGAACATGATGAAACTTTGGATCCTTATTAGGATTATGTTTAGGTATACAAATCATCACAGGACTATTCCTAGCTATACACTACTGCCCCAACACTGAATCAGCATTCTCAAGAGTAGTACACATTTGCCGAGATGTAAATTATGGGTGATTACTACGAACACTACACGCTAACGGAGGATCAATATTCTTCATTTGCATATACATACACATTGGACGAAATATATACTACGGATCATACAACTTCACAGAAACATGAAATATTGGAGTAGTAATCTTCTTCACTACTATAGGAACAGCTTTTATAGGATATGTACTACCATGGGGGCAAATATCATTCTGAGGGGCAACAGTAATCACTAATTTACTATCAGCAATCCCATATGTAGGAACAGAACTAGTACAATGAGTTTGAGGGGGATTCGCCGTAGACAACGCCACTTTAAATCGATTCTTCACATTACACTTCCTAATACCATTTATAATTCTAGCAATAGTAATTATTCACTTAACATTCCTACACCAAACAGGATCAAACAACCCAACAGGAATAAATAGAAATACCGACAAAATCCCATTCCACCCATACTTCACTATCAAAGACACAGTAGGATTCATTTTATTAATTATAATATTATCAATATTATCACTAAAAGAACCTTACCTTCTTGGAGATCCAGACAACTTTATCCCTGCAAACCCACTAGTAACACCAATTCATATTCAACCCGAATGATATTTCCTATTTGCATACGCAATCTTACGATCAATTCCTAATAAATTAGGAGGAGTAATTGCTCTATTTATATCAATCGCAATCTTATTAATCCTACCCCTACAAAAAACCAAATTCCGAGGAACACAGTTCTACCCAATCAACCAAATTATATTCTGGCTAATAACAAACACTGTAATCCTATTAACATGAATTGGAGCCCGACCAGTTGAAGAACCATATATTATAACAGGACAAATACTAACAGTAATATACTTCTCATACTACATCACGAACCCAATAATAACAAAAATGTGAGACAAGACAACAAAATAGTCGGAAAGCTTTATGATAAGCAAATACCTTGAAAGTAAGAGAAAGGAGTTTAAATCCCCTACCGACTTAAAACATACTCAAATTAATACACTAAAACAAAGAGTAAAAAAATAACCTAACACCCAAAACAAAAATTAAATAATTCAAAGAAACAGGCAAAAAACTCCTCCAAGATATATACATCAACCTATCATAACGAAAACGAGGCAAAGTACCACGAACCCAAACAAATAAAAAAGAAACAAAAGAAACCCTTAAAAAGAAAAAAAAAGAATACAAATCACAACCCAAAAACATAACACAAAACAAAACACTCATAAACAAAATTCTAGCATACTCAGCCAAAAAAATTAAAGCAAACCCTCCAGATCTATACTCAACATTAAAACCAGAAACCAACTCAGACTCACCCTCAGCAAAATCAAAAGGAGTTCGATTAGTCTCCGCCAAACAAGAAACAAATCAAACTAAAACCAAAGGCAAAGAAAAAAAAACTAACCAAACATAAAACTGAAAATAAAAAAAAGAAACCAAATTATAACCACAAACCAAAAAAACAAAAGACAATAAAATCAAAGCAAGTCTAACCTCATAAGAAATAGATTGAGCAACTGCACGCATACACCCCAACAAAGAATAATTAGAATTAGAAGACCAACCAGCAACCATAAGAGAATAAACACCAAGTCTAGTACAACACAAAAAAAACAATAAACCTAAATCAAAAGAAAAAAAACCACCAAAATAAGGAATAACCAACCAAATAATTAAAGAAAGAAACAAACCAAACACAGGAGCAAAATAATAAGGCAAATAATTAGAAACATAAGGAAAACACTGCTCCCTAACAAACAACTTAACCACATCTCTAAAAGGTTGAAGCAAACCTAAAAACCCCACCCTATTAGGACCCTTACGAATATGAATATAACCTAAAACCCTACGCTCAAGTAAAGTAAGAAAAGCTACACCAACCATAACAAAAATAGACAATAAAAAAAAAACAACAAACAAAAATAAAAAGTCATTAAACACTACTACATATAAAATAAATTTATATTAGAAGATTCTAAATCCACTGCACTTCTCTGCCAAAATAGTAATTAATAATAATCAAACAACATAAAATTATTTATTGAAAGTGGTCCTTTCGTACTAACTCACAAAACAAATTATAGATAGAAACCAACCTGGCTCACGCCGGTCTGAACTCAGATCATGTAGGATTTTAAAGGTCGAACAGACCTAATCAATTAAAGCTTCTACACCAAAAATTCACCCTAATCCAACATCGAGGTCGCAAACCCCCCTGTCAATAAGAACTTTCAAGAAAGATTACGCTGTTATCCCTAAGGTAATTTAATCTTAAAATCAATAATAAAGGATCAAAAAAAATATAAATAAATAAACAAAAAAAAGAAGAGTTAAACAAATCTCCTAGCCGCCCCAGCAAAATAAACAAAACAATATTAAAAAAAACCAACAAAAAAATCATCACAAATATAAAACTCTATAGGGTCTTCTCGTCCCATAAAAAAATTTAGGTATTCTTACCTAAAACCAAAATTCAATACATCAAAAAGAGACAGATTATATCTCGTCAAACCATTCATTCCAGCCCACAATTAAAAGACTAATGATTATGCTACCTTTGCACGGTCAAAATACCGCGGCCCTTCAAAAAAATCAGCGGGCAGGCCATACCTCAAAAAAACACAAGAGAAGTTGTTTTTGATAAACAGGCGGATATAAAAATTGCCGAATTCCTTTTAAAGAAATAAAAAATAAAACACAAAATAAAAAAGAATATACTAATCCTACCATTATTACAAATAAAAAACAATTAAAAAATAAACCCCAGTAAAAAATTAAACAAAACATAAAGAAAAAATAACTAAAAATAAAATTTGAACATACTTAAAAAGATAGTTAACATAAAACCCACCAAAATAAACAAAACAAAACAAATTATAAAAATATGAAACGAAGCTAAACCCCCGAAACATTTGCAAAAAATAAAAATAACCTAAGAAAAAGAAACTTTAAATAAATTACATGAATTAAATTCATTTCCCAAGGAACCAGATACCATCAAATACGAATAGCATATCACCACCAATAAAATATTATTAATGCTTATAAAACAGCAACTAAAATAAATAATTAACTCACTTGAAATCGGGAAATAGAAAATAAATAATAAAATTTAATAAGCCCTGATACACAAGGTACAACAAACAAAATAAACTTTCAAAAAACAAAATAAATAAACCTATACAGTACAAAGTAAACTATAATTAAAAAAATCAAACCAAAAAAATATACAATGACAATAAAATACTTCCATTAAAACAAAATAAAAACCATTAAAAACAATAAACTACATATCAAATCAGACCACACTGAATCGCACAGCAAACTCTCCAATGTAAATGAAAATACCTCCTAGGTATATAATCTGTATCATTCCAGCTACACCTTCCGGTACAACCACTCTGTTACGACTTATCTCGCCTCTTAAACAACGAGAGCGACGGGCGATGTGTACATACTTTAGAACCAAAATCACAAAAACAATCTTCAAATAATTACAATCAAATCCAATTTCATGAAAGAAATTTCAACAAACAATCCAAAATTAATAACAATGTAATCCACCACCAACTTAAATAAAAGCTGCACCTTGACCTGAAATAAACCAAAATAAAGGAAAGAAAAAATTATAACCCTAAAAAGATTCTCATTATAACGGCGGTATACAAACAAAAAAAATAAGCAAGGTCCAACGCGGATTATCGATAATAGGGCAGATTCCTCTGAACGGAATAAAATACCGCCAAATTCTTTAAGTTTCAAGAACATAACTAATACTACTCAGGCCACAAAATTAACATCAAAAATAATAGGGTATCTAATCCTAGTCTAAAAAAAGATTTCATAGCCTACAAAACAACAAGGGGGAAAAACAAGAAATTGAAATTTCACCAAAAATCAAAAGAAATTAAACCCAAAAATTAAATAAAACTATCAACCAAAAAATATTTGCTTGAGCTCCATGTATAACCGCGGCTGCTGGCACAAATTTAACCAACTCTAAAAAATATAACTAAATCTGAGTCACCTCAATATATAAAAATAAATAATGCGAATAAAAAAACA
The DNA here is from genome assembly GCF_977971745.1 of Zootermopsis nevadensis. Lineage (NCBI taxonomy): Eukaryota > Metazoa > Arthropoda > Insecta > Blattodea > Termopsidae > Zootermopsis > Zootermopsis nevadensis. Next base: position 4,558 of record NW_028259297.1, on the reverse strand, counting down.
AACAACATTAAGAAAAAACAAATCACGCAAAAACTTACATATAAAAAAAATTAAGAACAAACATAAAAGCAAGAATAAAACTACTCTCTATAAACAACAACAACAAGAAAGGTACGACAAAAAAAAGTACAAACAACAAAAACCAAGTAACAAGCAAGAGTACCCCCCACCCACAAACCAACCAAAAAATCTTTTTCTTGCCCAACTCTAATAGATCAAAACTTTTCAAAGACCAACCATGAAAATAAAACTACTCTATAAACAACAACAACAAGAAAGGTACGACAAAAAAAAGTACAAACAACAAAAACCAAGTAACAAGCAAGAGTACTCCCTTTTTTAGATCTCATTTTTTTTAGATTTACAAAATGAGATCTAAAAACTATATAAATGTTTATCTTAATAGAATTAATACATCAATAAGATAAATAATTTAAAATAAGTAATTATTTAATATGACTTATATTTAATATAAGATTCAATTTATCTTATTAAATATATTATATATATAGAATCTAAAATTTTCTTTTTAGGTATTTGTATTCAATATAATTAATTTTATTATAATAATACTTATTTAAAATAAATCCTATCTTTAGTAACTTAAATCAATTCTATTCAAATAATTAATTTTATTAATATAGGTTATTATTATATAAAAAAACACACCTTAAAGAAAACTAACAAACAGAGAACAAAATAAAAATCACTAAAACCAAAACAAACCCCAAAAACAAAAACCAAACCGCCCCAAAAAAAATAACATAAAATACAAAAAAAAACACAAAACAAAACAAAACAAAACAAAACAAAACAAAACAAAACAAAACAAAATGGAGTGCCTGAAAAAGGATTACTATGATAGGGTAAATAATGTATAAAAATACCTCCATTACGTTAAATAGAGTCAAACCATTCCCTGAAATATCAAAAATTCCCGTGCACCATACACTAAAACGTAAAAATTAGAAAAGTAAGCTAATAAAGCTAATGGGTTCATACCCCATAAATAGAGTAAATACTCTCTCTTCTAATGCCCAACAACTCAACAAAAATCCTCTTATTAACAACGTTAACAAGAGGTATTTTAATCTCAATTTCCTCTAATTCATGATTTGGAGCATGAATGGGGTTAGAGATTAATTTACTATCATTTATTCCAATAATGATAGAAAAAAAAAATATCTACACCACAGAAGCCTCACTAAAATACTTTATTGTACAAGCAGGGGCTTCATCAATACTATTATTCATAGTAATAATAAGAGCAATAGAAGAAAGAATATTAATTAACTCGGACAACTTATATACACAAATATTAATAAACACACCCCTATTACTAAAAGGGGGGGTCGCCCCAATACATTGGTGATTCCCTGGAGTAATGGAGGGGTTAAACTGAAATAATTGCTTAATTCTAATAACTCTACAAAAATCCGCACCCCTATCCTTAATCTCATACCAAATTAACAATGATATATTCCTAGAAATAATCATTGTAACATCAGTAATAATTGGAGCTATCGGGGGATTAAATCAAACATCACTACGAAAAATCATAACATACTCATCAATTAACCACACAGGTTGAATAATATCGGCAATAATTACAGGAAATGATATATGAGTAACATATTTCACAATCTACTCAATACTAACATTAACAGTAGTGTCGATTGTAAAAACCACCAAATTATCTTTCGTTAACCAAATAGCAATAACAGAAAAGAAGAACAAACTAACAAAATTCCTTGTATTCACAAGAATTTTATCATTAGGAGGTTTGCCGCCATTCTTGGGATTTATACCAAAATGAATAGTCATTCAAGCTATAATAACCAACGAAATAAAAACAACAGCCACAATAATGGTTTTAATATCAGTAGTAACGTTATATTACTACATACGAATGACATACTCAAGTTTAATAATACTACACCTAGAAACAAAATGATTAATTGCCCAACCTATTAATAAAACACCTAAACACATTATTTTATTAACATCAATCTCAATTACGGGGTTAATAATATCAGAAATAATCATGAACTTAGATTAAAGGCTTTAAGTTAAACAAACTAATATCCTTCAAAGCTATAAATAAAGAAAATCTTTAAGCCTTAGTAGCAAAACTACCCCTATAGAATTGCATTCTATAATCACCTAATGAATATAAAGCTATAGTAGAAGGGAAAATCCCATAAATAGATTTACAATCTATCACCTAAAATCAGACATTCCACTAATAATTAAACGATGGTTATTCTCAACAAACCATAAAGATATTGGAACATTATACTTCATCTTCGGGGCATGATCCGGAATATTAGGAACATCATTAAGAATATTAATCCGAGCAGAACTTGGTCAACCAGGATCCTTAATTGGAGACGACCAAATTTACAATGTAATCGTAACCGCACATGCATTTATCATAATCTTTTTCATGGTTATACCAATTCTAATTGGGGGTTTTGGAAATTGATTAGTACCACTCATACTTGGGGCCCCTGATATAGCATTTCCACGAATGAATAACATAAGATTTTGACTACTCCCACCCTCACTTACACTCCTCCTAACCAGAAGTATAGTAGAAAGAGGAGCTGGAACAGGGTGAACAGTGTATCCCCCGTTAGCTAGAGGAATCGCCCATGCGGGAGCATCAGTAGATTTAACAATTTTCTCCTTACACCTAGCAGGTGTATCGTCAATTTTAGGAGCAGTAAACTTTATCTCAACAGCAATTAATATAAAACCATCAAGTATGAAATCTGAACAAATACCCCTATTTGTATGAGCAGTAATTATTACCGCCACCTTATTATTACTATCACTACCAGTACTAGCAGGGGCTATCACAATATTATTAACTGATCGAAATTTGAACACCTCCTTCTTTGACCCAGCGGGAGGTGGAGACCCAATTCTTTACCAACACTTATTTTGATTTTTCGGACATCCAGAAGTATATATTCTAATTCTCCCAGGATTTGGGATAATTTCCCACATCATTTCCCATGAAAGAGGAAAAAAAGAAGCTTTTGGAAACCTAGGAATAATCTTTGCCATACTAGCAATTGGGTTATTAGGATTTGTAGTATGAGCACATCATATATTTACAGTAGGAATAGATGTCGATACACGAGCATATTTTACATCAGCTACAATAATTATTGCAGTACCAACTGGAATTAAAATCTTCAGATGATTAGCAACAATCCAAGGATCAAAATTATCATATAGACCCACATGCTTATGATCAATAGGATTTGTTTTCCTATTTACAATAGGGGGGCTAACGGGGGTAGTCCTAGCAAATTCATCAATCGATATTGTACTACATGACACATATTATGTAGTAGCTCACTTCCACTACGTTCTATCAATAGGAGCCGTATTCGCTATCATAGCCGGATTTATCCACTGATACCCATTATTTACAGGACTAACAATAAATCCAAAATGATTGAAAACTCAATTCACAATTATATTCCTGGGAGTAAATATAACGTTCTTCCCGCAACACTTCCTAGGACTAGCTGGAATACCACGACGATATTCAGATTATCCAGATGCATACACTACATGAAATATTATCTCATCAATGGGGTCAACCATCTCATTTATTGGAGTGATAATGTTTATTTACATTTTATGAGAAAGAATAAGAACTAAACGACAAGTGTTAAGATCAACACATACAAGAAACTCAATTGAATGAATCCAAGATCTGCCCCCATCAGAACACAGATATTCAGAACTACCAACAATTATCAATTAATAAAATCTAATATGGCAGAGAAGTGCAGTGGATTTAAGCTCCACAAATAAAGTACTAAAAACTTTTATTAGAAAATGACAACATGATCATGCATGAATTTACAAGATAGAGCATCACCAATCATAGAACAACTAATCTTCTTCCATGATCATACCATAATAATCATCACAATAATTCTAGCAATAGTATTATACTTCATAGCATCAACAATTATTAACGAACTCGTAGACCGATATATACTAGAAGGTCAAACAATAGAACTAATATGAACAATTGTGCCAGCAGTAATTCTTCTATTCATCACCACTCCATCTTTACGATTATTATACCTTATAGACGAAATCCACACCCAATTATAACAATTAAAACTATTGGACACCAATGATACTGAATTTATGAATACTCAGACTTCGTCACGTTGAATTCGACTCATATATAACACCATATGAGGGAGACAATAAAAGAATATTCCGACTACTAGAAACAGATAACCACGTAACTTTACCAATACACTCATTCATCCGAATTATCGTAACAGCTGCTGATGTACTTCACTCGTGACAAATCCCTAGATTGGGATCAAAGCCGATGCAACACCAGGCCGATTAAATCAATCAAGATTTATAATCAACCGCCCTGGACTACTTTATGGTCAATGCTCAGAAATCTGCGAGCAAACACAGATTCATACCCATCGTAATTGAAAGAGTATCAACAGAGAATTTATTGAATGAATTAAAAAACTAAGCGAATCAATAGGTGACTGAAAGCAAG
>NW_028259296.1:0-36834 GCF_977971745.1 Zootermopsis nevadensis | reverse complement strand
AAACCAACCTGGCTCACGCCGGTCTGAACTCAGATCATGTAGGATTTTAAAGGTCGAACAGACCTAATCAATTAAAGCTTCTACACCAAAAATTCACCCCTAATCCAACATCGAGGTCGCAACCCCCCTGTCAATAAGAACTTTCAAGAAAGATTACGCTGTTATCCCTAAGGTAATTTAATCTTAAAATCAATAATAAAGGATCAAAAAAAATATAAATAAATAAACAAAAAAAAGAAGAGTTAAACAAATCTCCTAGCCGCCCAGCAAAATAAACAAAACAATATTAAAAAAAACCAACAAAAAATCATCACAAATATAAAACTCTATAGGGTCTTCTCGTCCCATAAAAAAATTTAGGTATTCTTACCTAAAACCAAATTCAATACATCAAAAAGAGACAGATTATATCTCGTCAAACCATTCATTCCAGCCCACAATTAAAAGACTAATGATTATGCTACCTTTGCACGGTCAAAATACCGCGGCCCTTCAAAAAAATCAGCGGGCAGGCCATACCTCAAAAAACACAAGAGAAGTTGTTTTTGATAAACAGGCGGATATAAAAATTGCCGAATTCCTTTTAAAGAAATAAAAAATAAAACACAAATAAAAAAGAATATACTAATCCTACCATTATTACAAATAAAAAACAATTAAAAAATAAACCCCAGTAAAAAATTAAACAAAACATAAAGAAAAAAATAACTAAAAATAAAATTTGAACATACTTAAAAGATAGTTAACATAAAACCCACCAAAATAAACAAAACAAAACAAATTATAAAAATATGAAACGAAGCTAAACCCCCGAAACATTTGCAAAAAATAAAAATAACCTAAGAAAAAGAAACTTTAAATAAATTACATGAATTAAATTCATTTCCCAAGGAACCAGATACCATCAAATACGAATAGCATATCACCACCAATAAAATATTATTAATGCTTATAAAACAGCAACTAAAATAAATAATTAACTCACTTGAAATCGGGAAATAGAAAATAAATAATAAAATTTAATAAGCCCTGATACACAAGGTACAACAAACAAAATAAACTTTCAAAAAACAAAATAAATAAACCTATACAGTACAAAGTAAACTATAATTAAAAAAATCAAACCAAAAAAATATACAATGACAATAAAATACTTCCATTAAAACAAAATAAAAACCATTAAAAACAATAAACTACATATCAAATCAGACCACACTGAATCGCACAGCAAACTCTCCAATGTAAATGAAAATACCTCCTAGGTATATAATCTGTATCATTCCAGCTACACCTTCCGGTACAACCACTCTGTTACGACTTATCTCGCCTCTTAAACAACGAGAGCGACGGGCGATGTGTACATACTTTAGAACCAAAATCACAAAAACAATCTTCAAATAATTACAATCAAATCCAATTTCATGAAAGAAATTTCAACAAACAATCCAAAATTAATAACAATGTATCCACCACAACTTAAATAAAAGCTGCACCTTGACCTGAAATAAACCAAAATAAAGGAAAGAAAAAATTATAACCCTAAAAAGATTCTCATTATAACGGCGGTATACAAACAAAAAAATAAGCAAGGTCCAACGCGGATTATCGATAATAGGGCAGATTCCTCTGAACGGAATAAAATACCGCCAAATTCTTTAAGTTTCAAGAACATAACTAATACTACTCAGGCCACAAAATTAACATCAAAAATAATAGGGTATCTAATCCTAGTCTAAAAAAAGATTTCATAGCCTACAAAACAACAAGGGGAAAACAAGAAATTGAAATTTCACCAAAAATCAAAAGAAATTAAACCCAAAAATTAAATAAAACTATCAACCAAAAATATTTGCTTGAGCTCCATGTATAACCGCGGCTGCTGGCACAAATTTAACCAACTCTAAAAAATATAACTAAATCTGAGTCACCTCAATATATAAAAATAAATAATGCGAATAAAAAAACAAACAACATTAAGAAAAAACAAATCACGCAAAAACTTACATATAAAAAAAATTTAAGAACAAACATAAAAGCAAGAATAAAACTACTCTCTATTAAACAACAACAACAAGAAAGGTACGACAAAAAAAAAGTACAAACAACAAAAACCAAGTAACAAGCAAGAGTACCCCCCACCCACAAACCAACCAAAAAATCTTTTTCTTGCCCAACTCTAATAGATCAAACTTTTCAAAGACCAACCATGAAAATAAAACTACTCTATAAACAACAACAACAAGAAAGGTACGACAAAAAAAGTACAAACAACAAAAACCAAGTAACAAGCAAGAGTACTCCCTTTTTTAGATCTCATTTTTTTTAGATTTACAAAATGAGATCTAAAAACTATATAAATTGTTTATCTTAATAGAATTAATACATCAATAAGATAAATAATTTAAAATAAGTAATTATTTAATATGACTTATATTTAATATAAGATTCAATTTATCTTATTAAATATATTATATATATAGAATCTAAAATTTTCTTTTTAGGTATTTGTATTCAATATAATTAATTTTATTATAATAATACTTATTTAAAATAAATCCTATCTTTAGTAACTTAAATCAATTCTATTCAAATAATTAATTTTATTAATATAGGTTATTATTATATAAAAAAACACACCTTAAAGAAAACTAACAAACAGAGAACAAAATAAAAATCACTAAAACCAAAACAAACCCCAAAACAAAAACCAAACCGCCCCAAAAAAAATAACATAAAATACAAAAAAAACACAAAACAAAACAAAACAAAACAAAACAAACAAAACAAAACAAAACAAAATGGAGTGCCTGAAAAAGGATTACTATGATAGGGTAAATAATGTATAAAAATACCTCATTACGTTTAAATAGAGTCAAACCATTCCCTGAAATATCAAAAATTCCCGTGCACCATACACTAAAACGTAAAAATTAGAAAAGTAAGCTAATAAAGCTAATGGGTTTCATACCCCATAAATAGAGTAAATACTCTCTCTTCTAATGCCCAACAACTCAACAAAATCCTCTTATTAACAACGTTAACAAGAGGTATTTTAATCTCAAATTTCCTCTAATTCATGATTTGGAGCATGAATGGGGTTAGAGATTAATTTACTATCATTTATTCCAATAATGATAGAAAAAAAAATATCTACACCACAGAAGCCTCACTAAAATACTTTATTGTACAAGCAGGGGCTTCATCAATACTATTATTCATAGTAATAATAAGAGCAATAGAAGAAAGAATATTAATTAACTCGGACAACTTATATACACAAATATTAATAAACACACCCCTATTACTAAAAGGGGGGTCGCCCCAATACATTGGTGATTCCCTGGAGTAATGGAGGGGTTAAACTGAAATAATTGCTTAATTTCTAATAACTCTACAAAAATCCGCACCCCTATCCTTAATCTCATACCAAATTAACAATGATATATTCCTAGAAATAATCATTGTAACATCAGTAATAATTGGAGCTATCGGGGGATTAAATCAAACATCACTACGAAAATCATAACATACTCATCAATTAACCACACAGGTTGAATAATATCGGCATAATTACAGGAAATGATATATGAGTAACATATTTCACAATCTACTCAATACTAACATTAACAGTAGTGTCGATTGTAAAAACCACCAAATTATCTTTCGTTAACCAAATAGCAATAACAGAAAAGAAGAACAAACTAACAAAATTCCTTGTATTCACAAGAATTTTATCATTAGGAGGTTTGCCGCCATTCTTGGGATTTATACCAAAATGAATAGTCATTCAAGCTATAATAACCAACGAAATAAAAACAACAGCCACAATAATGGTTTTAATATCAGTAGTAACGTTATATTACTACATACGAATGACATACTCAAGTTTAATAATACTACACCTAGAAACAAAATGATTAATTGCCCAACCTATTTAATAAAACACCTAAACACATTATTTTATTAACATCAATCTCAATTACGGGGTTAATAATATCAGAAATAATCATGAACTTAGATTAAAGGCTTTAAGTTAAACAAACTAATATCCTTCAAAGCTATAAATAAAGAAATCTTTAAGCCTTAGTAGCAAAACTACCCCTATAGAATTGCATTCTATAATCACCTAATGAATATAAAGCTATAGTAGAAGGGAAAATCCCATAAATAGATTTACAATCTATCACCTAAAATCAGACATTCCACTAATAATTAAACGATGGTTATTCTCAACAAACCATAAAGATATTGGACATTATACTTCATCTTCGGGGCATGATCCGGAATATTAGGAACATCATTAAGAATATTAATCCGAGCAGAACTTGGTCAACCAGGATCCTTAATTGGAGACGACCAAATTTACAATGTAATCGTAACCGCACATGCATTTATCATAATCTTTTTCATGGTTATACCAATTCTAATTGGGGGTTTTGGAAATTGATTAGTACCACTCATACTTGGGGCCCCTGATATAGCATTTCCACGAATGAATAACATAAGATTTTGACTACTCCCACCCTCACTTACACTCCTCCTAACCAGAAGTATAGTAGAAAGAGGAGCTGGAACAGGGTGAACAGTGTATCCCCCGTTAGCTAGAGGAATCGCCCATGCGGAGCATCAGTAGATTTAACAATTTTCTCCTTACACCTAGCAGGTGTATCGTCAATTTTAGGAGCAGTAAACTTTATCTCAACAGCAATTAATATAAAACCATCAAGTATGAAATCTGAACAAATACCCCTATTTGTATGAGCAGTAATTATTACCGCCACCTTATTATTACTATCACTACCAGTACTAGCAGGGGCTATCACCAATATTATTAACTGATCGAAATTTGAACACCTCCTTCTTTGACCCAGCGGGAGGTGGAGACCCAATTCTTTACCAACACTTATTTTGATTTTTCGGACATCCAGAAGTATATATTCTAATTCTCCCAGGATTTGGGATAATTTTCCCACATCATTTCCCATGAAAGAGGAAAAAAAGAAGCTTTTGGAAACCTAGGAATAATCTTTGCCATACTAGCAATTGGGTTATTAGGATTTGTAGTATGAGCACATCATATATTTACAGTAGGAATAGATGTCGATACACGAGCATATTTTACATCAGCTACAATAATTATTGCAGTACCAACTGGAATTAAAATCTTCAGATGATTAGCAACAATCCAAGGATCAAAATTATCATATAGACCCACATGCTTATGATCAATAGGATTTGTTTTCCTATTTACAATAGGGGGGCTAACGGGGGTAGTCCTAGCAAATTCATCAATCGATATTGTACTACATGACACATATTATGTAGTAGCTCACTTCCACTACGTTCTATCAATAGGAGCCGTATTCGCTATCATAGCCGGATTTATCCACTGATACCCATTATTTACAGGACTAACAATAAATCCAAAATGATTGAAAACTCAATTCACAATTATATTCCTGGGAGTAAATATAACGTTCTTCCCGCAACACTTCCTAGGACTAGCTGGAATACCACGACGATATTCAGATTATCCAGATGCATACACTACATGAAATATTATCTCATCAATGGGGTCAACCATCTCATTTATTGGAGTGATAATGTTTATTTACATTTTATGAGAAAGAATAAGAACTAAACGACAAGTGTTAAGATCAACACATACAAGAAACTCAATTGAATGAATCCAAGATCTGCCCCCATCAGAACACAGATATTCAGAACTACCAACAATTATCAATTAATAAAATCTAATATGGCAGAGAAGTGCAGTGGATTTAAGCTCCACAAATAAAGTACTAAAAACTTTTATTAGAAAATGACAACATGATCATGCATGAATTTACAAGATAGAGCATCACCAATCATAGAACAACTAATCTTCTTCCATGATCATACCATAATAATCATCACAATAATTCTAGCAATAGTATTATACTTCATAGCATCAACAATTATTAACGAACTCGTAGACCGATATATACTAGAAGGTCAAACAATAGAACTAATATGAACAATTGTGCCAGCAGTAATTCTTCTATTCATCACCACTCCATCTTTACGATTATTATACCTTATAGACGAAATCCACAACCCAATTATAACAATTAAAACTATTGGACACCAATGATACTGAAGTTATGAATACTCAGACTTCGTCAACGTTGAATTCGACTCATATATAACACCATATGAGGGAGACAATAAAAGAATATTCCGACTACTAGAAACAGATAACCACGTAACTTTACCAATACACTCATTCATCCGAATTATCGTAACAGCTGCTGATGTACTTCACTCGTGAACAATCCCTAGATTGGGGATCAAAGCCGATGCAACACCAGGCCGATTAAATCAATCAAGATTTATAATCAACCGCCCTGGACTACTTTATGGTCAATGCTCAGAAATCTGCGGAGCAAACCACAGATTCATACCCATCGTAATTGAAAGAGTATCAACAGAGAATTTTATTGAATGAATTAAAAAACTAAGCGAATCAATAGGTGACTGAAAGCAAGTAATGGTCTCTTAAACCAAATAATAGTAAATTAGCAATTACTCCTATTGGGGGGATTAGTTAAAAATAACATTAGATCGTCAAACTAAAATAACCAAATAAATGGTATCCCCCTCATCCCACAAATAATACCCCTTAGATGATTAATTTTATTCATCTCGTTTTCAACAATTTTCGTATTATTCAACACAATAAACTACTTCTCATTTACCCAAACAAATAAAAAGATACAAAAAAAAATTAAATTAACAAAAAAAACAAACTGAAAATGATAAGAAACTTATTCTCAGTATTTGACCCATCAACAAACATATTTAACACATCAATAAATTGATTAAGAACTATATTAGGATTATTAATCATCCCCACAATAATATGAATAATTCCATCTCGAAACAACGCAGCATGAAATAAAACAATAAAAAAAATACACGAAGAGCTTAAAACACTCCTAGGAACAAAAAAAATCAACAACGGAAGAACACTTATATTCACGTCATTATTCTCAATAATCCTAATAAACAATACTTTAGGCTTATTCCCATACATCTTTACTAGAACCAGACACCTAACATTAACATTAACAATAGCCTTACCATTATGAACAAGATTTATAATATTCGGATGAATCAACAACACTAAACACATATTAACCCACCTTGTACCACAAGGAACACCACCGATCCTAATACCATTTATAGTGTGCATTGAAACAATCAGAAACATTATTCGCCCAGGAACATTAGCTATCCGATTAACAGCAAATATAATTGCAGGTCACCTATTAATAACACTACTAGGAGAAAATGGATCATCAATAGCATACTCAATAATCAGCATCCTAATTATTACACAGATTGCTCTACTAACATTAGAGACAGCAGTAGCAATCATTCAATCATATGTATTCGCAGTACTAAGAACATTATATTCTAGAGAAATCAATTAAAATGACAAACCACATAAATCACACATTCCACATAGTAAACCAAAGACCATGACCTCTTATTGGAGCAATGGGAGCCATAATCACATTAACTGGAACAATTAAATGATTCCACCAATATGAACAAACACTAATAAGAATTGGAATAATCACAATAATCATAACAACCATCCAATGATGACGAGATATTACACGAGAGGGCACATACCAAGGATTACATACAAGAAAAGTAACTAAAGGGTTACGATGAGGTATAATCCTATTCATTACATCAGAAGTATTCTTCTTCGTCTCCTTCTTTTGAGCATTTTTCCACAGAAGATTATCACCAACAAACGAACTCGGATCAATGTGACCACCAACTGGAATTCAAGTATTTAATCCCCTACAAATTCCACTTCTAAATACCGCAATCCTCCTATCATCAGGGGTAACTATCACTTGAGCACATCATAGAATCTTAGAAAACAATTATAACCAGGGGTTACAAGGACTATTTATAACTGTAATCCTAGGATTATATTTCACAGCACTACAAGCATACGAATATATAGAATCACCATTCACTATTGCCGACTCGGTTTATGGAGCCACGTTCTTTGTAGCAACAGGATTCCATGGTCTCCATGTAATCATTGGAACAACCTTCCTAATCACATGTTTAATACGACACCTAACACTTCATTTCTCATCAAACCACCATATAGGATTTGAAGCAGCCGCATGATATTGACATTTTGTAGATGTAGTATGACTATTCTTATATATCTCAATTTACTGATGAGGAAGATAACCAAATAAATTTATCTAATATAAAAAGTATACTTGACTTCCAATCAAGAAGTTCAAAAAATGAGATAAATAATAAAAATAGTAACAACAATAATAACAACAATCATAATACTATCAACAATTATCATAATAATTGCGACAGCAATATCAAAAAAAAACATTGAAGACCGAGAAAAAAGATCACCATTTGAGTGCGGGTTTGACCCCATGGGATCTGCACGACTCCCGTTTTCCTTACGATTTTTCCTAATCGCAATTATATTTCTAGTATTCGACGTAGAAATTGCACTCCTATTACCAATAACAATCGTGATAACAAGATCAAACATAATATCATGAGCCACAATCAGAACATTATTTATTGTAATCCTAATCATCGGGTTATATCACGAATGAAATCAAGGATCCTTAGAGTGAGCAGAATAAGGGATTGTAGTTAATAATAACATTTGGTTTGCAATCAAAAAGTACTAATATAGTCTATCTCAAAGTAAGAAGCGATTAACGCAATCAATTTCGACCTGATCTTAGATAAATTTTATCCTTACTTAAAATTAACTGAAACCAAATAGAGGTATATTACTGTTAATAATAAAAATGAATAACCAAATTCCAGTTAAAGAAATGAATAGATTAAGTGAAAGCTGCTAACTTATCACTATAGCGGTTAAAATCCGTTTACATTTCTATTTATATAGTTTAAAAAAAACATTACACTTTCACTGTAAAAATAAATAAATATTTTATAAATACTTAAAGATAAAAATATCTCAATAACATCTTCAATGTTATGCTCTAAATAAGCTATTCAAGTACATAAATATAAAAAAAACTAACAAATTAATCCAAACAACAATAAAAAATATATAAACCCTAAGACTACCATACTGCAACCATTGATTGCCCTTAGCCAAAAAAGAAAAAAACCAAAAAAGACCCTGACCACCAAAAAACTCTCTCCAACCGGAATCAAAAGACTTAATAATAACATATCCATAATTCAAAGGAAACAAAGAAACACCATAAACAAAAACATAAGGTATAAACCACATAGACCCAAAAAAAAAAGAAGACTTATATAAAAATATAGAAAAAAGAAACTCACCTAAATCAACCTTAGATAATTCATAACCTAACCAACCACCCAAAATTCTAACTAACAAAACTGAAGTCCTCAAATAAAAAGGCAAGCAAATAACAAAAGGGGTAGGAAAAATTAATCATCTCAACATTCTACCACCAAAAATAACAACAACAAGTAAACCCAACATACCAGTACATATATTATTACCAGCATCCTCAAAAGAACAAAAAGAAGACAAATTAAAATCACCGAACAAAACATAATAAAATAAACGGAAAGAATAACAAACAGTTAAACCAGTAGACAAAAAAAACAATAGCAAACCAAAAAAATTAAAATAACCTAATAAAACCATCTCCAAAATAAGATCCCTAGAATAAAAACCAGCCAAAAACGGCATACCACACAAAGCAAAACTAGAAACAACCAAACAAGAAGAAGTAAAAGGCATAAAAAAAGAAACACCACCCATAAAACGAATATCTTGAGAATCACCCATAACATGAATAACCACCCCCGCACACATAAACAAAAGAGCCTTAAACAAAGCATGAGTTAACAGATGAAAAAAGGCCAATTCAGGAAAACCAAAAGAAACAATACCAACTATTAACCCCAATTGACTAAGAGTAGAGAGAGCAATAACCCTCCTCAAATCAAACTCAAAATTAGCCCCCAAACCAGATATAAACATAGTTAAACCCGAAACCAACAACAAAAATCTATTAAGAGAATCACCAAAAGAACATCTAAAACGAATAAGCAAATAAACACCAGCAGTAACTAAAGTAGAAGAATGAACTAAAGCAGAAACAGGAGTAGGAGCTGCCATAGCAGCTGGCAATCAAGAAGAAAAAGGAATCTGAGCTCTCCTAGTTATAGCAGCCAAAACAACAAGAAAGGAAATAAAATTCATTTCCATTCTACCCCTTATAAAAAACAAATAATACACATAATTCCAACTACCAAAATTAAACATCCAAGCAATAGATATTAAAAGAGCAACATCACCAACACGATTAGACAAAGCAGTCAACATACCAGCACCATAAGATTTAAAATTCTGATAATAAATAACCAAACAATAAGAAACTAACCCCAAACCATCTCAACCTAATAAAATTCTGATTAAATTAGGTCTTAAAATCAAAAACATCATAGAAACAACAAACAACAAAACCAAATAAATAAAACGATAAATATTCAAATCCCCATGTATATAATCATCTCTATAAAGAACAACTAAAGAAGAAATAAAAAAAACAAAACCCAAGAAAAATAAGGATATTCAATCAAAAAGAAGAGTCATAACCACAGAACTAGAATTCAAGGTAATAATATCCCACTCAATAAAATAAACTAAGTCCTTAACAACAAAAACAAAACCAACAAAAAAAGACAAAATACCAAAAAATAAAAGGAAAAAAAAACTAACAAAACAAATTGAAATAAAATTCACGACCCAAGGCAAAAAATGCATCATTGACACCACAAACCAATATTTTAATTAAACTACTTAAATTTTTATAACCAAAAAGAAACGACATCTCTAAACAAAATAAACAAATTTAATGGAAACCAGTGCAAAAAAACCAATAAAAATTCACGAACATAAAACATTGAACATGAATAAATACCCGAATAAAAACTACCATGCTGACTATAAGAATATATATATAAAGTATAAGCAGCACCAAAAAAAGACAAACCCCCCAACATCAATATAGTCAACCAAGACCAAGAAATCAAACTTCTAAATAAAACAACCTCACCTAACAAATTCAAAGAAGGAGGAGCTGCTATATTACAAGATCTCAATAAAAACCACCATATAGACATTCTGGGTATCAAACACATTAAACCCCTATTAACCAATAAACTACGACTACCCGTCCGCTCATAAACAATATTAACAAGACAAAACAAACCAGAAGAACATAAACCATGAGCAATCATCAAAACATAAGAACCACAAAACCCCCAATAATTGACAGTCATAATACCACAAACAACAATACCCATATGAGCAACAGAAGAATAAGCAACTAATGACTTCAAATCAGTCTGACGCAAACAAACCAATCTAACCAAAAACCCACCTAACAAACTAATAGAAATCCAGAAAAAATTCAAATTAAAAGAAAAATTAACTAAAAAAACCATAACACGAATTAAACCATAACCACCCAACTTCAACAAAACACCAGCCAAAATCATTGAACCAGAAATAGGTGCTTCAACATGAGCCTTAGGTAACCACAAATGAACTAAAAATAAAGGAATCCTAACCAAAAAAGCAAAGACTATGCAAAAATAAAAAAAAACTCTCGACAAACAAGGATCAAACAAAAAAAAAAAACACAGCAAACCAGAAGAATTATAAATCCCAATAACACCAATCAACAAAGGCAAGGAAGCAAATAAAGTATATAAAATCAAATAAATACCAGCCTGAAGACGCTCAGGCTGATAACCCCAACCCAAAATTAAAAACAAAGTAGGAACAAGTCTACCCTCAAAAAACAAGTAAAAAGAAAACAAATCAACACTACCAAACGAACAAAATAATATAATCATCAAAAACAAAATCATAAACAAAAAAAATTCAGAAAAATAAGAAGAACGAAAAACTGACTCTCTAGCTAACAACATCAATGAACAAATCCAAAATCTAAGAAAAATTAAACCATAAGAAATATAATCACAACCTAAAAAATAACTAAGATTACCCCAACAAAAAAAATAAGGAAAAACAAAAAAAAAAGACAAACACAAGAAAAACAAGAAAGAATTAATCAATCACCAAAAATTTAAAAAACACAAAGGGATCAAAAAAATTAAAGAAAATAAAAACCTTAACATTGAAGCATCCCAAAAGAACGATAATAATCATTCCCATATCTACGAATTATTGAAACAAGAATAGATAAACCCAAAGAACCCTCACAAACAGAAAAAACTAAAAAAACAATAACAAAATAAAACTCATAATTAAAACCACATAAATAATAATACATCAAAACAAACAAAGACAAAACCATAAACTCTAAACTCAATAAAGTAATCAACAAATGCTTACGATCCATACAAAAAACCCACAAACCACAAAGAAAAAAGGTAGAAAAATAAAAAAATATTAACATTAAAAAGTCTTAATAATTTAATAAAAATATTGGTCTTGTAAATCAAAAATGAGAAAAACCTCTTAAGACTTCAGAGAAAAGAAAACCCTATCATTAATTCCCAAAACTAACATTTTTATTAAACTACACTCTGATATTATAAAAACAATAGTAATCTCAAGAACATCAATAAGAATAATATTCACACAAATAAAACACCCTATAGCCATAGGAATAATCACAATAATACAAACCATCTTAACATGCACAATTAGAGGAATAATAAACCAAAAATTCTGATTCCCATATATTTTATTCCTAGTATTCCTAGGAGGAATACTAGTACTATTCATCTACATAACAAGACTAGCATCAAATGAAATAATATTTTTATCAATAAAACTATCAGCAGCAACAGCAATCATGACAGCAATAATATTCATAATAAGAATAGAGGAATCATACACATGAACATATGAACATAAATTAAGAGCAAACGAAAAAACAAACTTAATATTAGAAAAATTCTATAACCTACCTACAGGATCAACAACACTTATATTAGCCCTATATCTACTATTAACACTAATTGTAGTTGCAAAAATCACAAATATTTCAGAAGGACCATTACGAAAATCAAAATAATGAATAAACCCATACGAAAAAACCACCCACTAATCAAAATTATAAACAACGCACTAGTAGATCTACCCACCCCATCAAATATTAGAACATGATGAAACTTTGGATCCTTATTAGGATTATGTTTAGGTATACAAATCATCACAGGACTATTCCTAGCTATACACTACTGCCCCAACACTGAATCAGCATTCTCAAGAGTAGTACACATTTGCCGAGATGTAAATTATGGGTGATTACTACGAACACTACACGCTAACGGAGGATCAATATTCTTCATTTGCATATACATACACATTGGACGAAATATATACTACGGATCATACAACTTCACAGAAACATGAAATATTGGAGTAGTAATCTTCTTCACTACTATAGGAACAGCTTTTATAGGATATGTACTACCATGGGGGCAAATATCATTCTGAGGGGCAACAGTAATCACTAATTTACTATCAGCAATCCCATATGTAGGAACAGAACTAGTACAATGAGTTTGAGGGGGATTCGCCGTAGACAACGCCACTTTAAATCGATTCTTCACATTACACTTCCTAATACCATTTATAATTCTAGCAATAGTAATTATTCACTTAACATTCCTACACCAAACAGGATCAAACAACCCAACAGGAATAAATAGAAATACCGACAAAATCCCATTCCACCCATACTTCACTATCAAAGACACAGTAGGATTCATTTTATTAATTATAATATTATCAATATTATCACTAAAAGAACCTTACCTTCTTGGAGATCCAGACAACTTTATCCCTGCAAACCCACTAGTAACACCAATTCATATTCAACCCGAATGATATTTCCTATTTGCATACGCAATCTTACGATCAATTCCTAATAAATTAGGAGGAGTAATTGCTCTATTTATATCAATCGCAATCTTATTAATCCTACCCCTACAAAAAACCAAATTCCGAGGAACACAGTTCTACCCAATCAACCAAATTATATTCTGGCTAATAACAAACACTGTAATCCTATTAACATGAATTGGAGCCCGACCAGTTGAAGAACCATATATTATAACAGGACAAATACTAACAGTAATATACTTCTCATACTACATCACGAACCCAATAATAACAAAAATGTGAGACAAGACAACAAAATAGTCGGAAAGCTTTATGATAAGCAAATACCTTGAAAGTAAGAGAAAGGAGTTTAAATCCCCTACCGACTTATAACATACTCAAATTAATACACTAAAACAAAGAGTAAAAAAATAACCTAACACCCAAAACAAAAATTAAATAATTCAAAGAAACAGGCAAAAAACTCCTCCAAGATATATACATCAACCTATCATAACGAAAACGAGGCAAAGTACCACGAACCCAAACAAATAAAAAAGAAACAAAAGAAACCCTTAAAAAGAAAAAAAAAGAATACAAATCACAACCCAAAAACATAACACAAAACAAAACACTCATAAACAAAATTCTAGCATACTCAGCCAAAAAAATTAAAGCAAACCCTCCAGATCTATACTCAACATTAAAACCAGAAACCAACTCAGACTCACCCTCAGCAAAATCAAAAGGAGTTCGATTAGTCTCCGCCAAACAAGAAACAAATCAAACTAAAACCAAAGGCAAAGAAAAAAAAACTAACCAAACATAAAACTGAAAATAAAAAAAAGAAACCAAATTATAACCACAAACCAAAAAAACAAAAGACAATAAAATCAAAGCAAGTCTAACCTCATAAGAAATAGATTGAGCAACTGCACGCATACACCCCAACAAAGAATAATTAGAATTAGAAGACCAACCAGCAACCATAAGAGAATAAACACCAAGTCTAGTACAACACAAAAAAAACAATAAACCTAAATCAAAAGAAAAAAAACCACCAAAATAAGGAATAACCAACCAAATAATTAAAGAAAGAAACAAACCAAACACAGGAGCAAAATAATAAGGCAAATAATTAGAAACATAAGGAAAACACTGCTCCCTAACAAACAACTTAACCACATCTCTAAAAGGTTGAAGCAAACCTAAAAACCCCACCCTATTAGGACCCTTACGAATATGAATATAACCTAAAACCCTACGCTCAAGTAAAGTAAGAAAAGCTACACCAACCATAACAAAAATAGACAATAAAAAAAAAACAACAAACAAAAATAAAAAGTCATTAAACACTACTACATATAAAATAAATTTATATTAGAAGATTCTAAATCCACTGCACTTCTCTGCCAAAATAGTAATTAATAATAATCAAACAACATAAAATTATTTATTGAAAGTGGTCCTTTCGTACTAACTCACAAAACAAATTATAGATAGAAACCAACCTGGCTCACGCCGGTCTGAACTCAGATCATGTAGGATTTTAAAGGTCGAACAGACCTAATCAATTAAAGCTTCTACACCAAAAATTCACCCTAATCCAACATCGAGGTCGCAAACCCCCCTGTCAATAAGAACTTTCAAGAAAGATTACGCTGTTATCCCTAAGGTAATTTAATCTTAAAATCAATAATAAAGGATCAAAAAAAATATAAATAAATAAACAAAAAAAAGAAGAGTTAAACAAATCTCCTAGCCGCCCCAGCAAAATAAACAAAACAATATTAAAAAAAACCAACAAAAAAATCATCACAAATATAAAACTCTATAGGGTCTTCTCGTCCCATAAAAAAATTTAGGTATTCTTACCTAAAACCAAAATTCAATACATCAAAAAGAGACAGATTATATCTCGTCAAACCATTCATTCCAGCCCACAATTAAAAGACTAATGATTATGCTACCTTTGCACGGTCAAAATACCGCGGCCCTTCAAAAAAATCAGCGGGCAGGCCATACCTCAAAAAAACACAAGAGAAGTTGTTTTTGATAAACAGGCGGATATAAAAATTGCCGAATTCCTTTTAAAGAAATAAAAAATAAAACACAAAATAAAAAAGAATATACTAATCCTACCATTATTACAAATAAAAAACAATTAAAAAATAAACCCCAGTAAAAAATTAAACAAAACATAAAGAAAAAATAACTAAAAATAAAATTTGAACATACTTAAAAAGATAGTTAACATAAAACCCACCAAAATAAACAAAACAAAACAAATTATAAAAATATGAAACGAAGCTAAACCCCCGAAACATTTGCAAAAAATAAAAATAACCTAAGAAAAAGAAACTTTAAATAAATTACATGAATTAAATTCATTTCCCAAGGAACCAGATACCATCAAATACGAATAGCATATCACCACCAATAAAATATTATTAATGCTTATAAAACAGCAACTAAAATAAATAATTAACTCACTTGAAATCGGGAAATAGAAAATAAATAATAAAATTTAATAAGCCCTGATACACAAGGTACAACAAACAAAATAAACTTTCAAAAAACAAAATAAATAAACCTATACAGTACAAAGTAAACTATAATTAAAAAAATCAAACCAAAAAAATATACAATGACAATAAAATACTTCCATTAAAACAAAATAAAAACCATTAAAAACAATAAACTACATATCAAATCAGACCACACTGAATCGCACAGCAAACTCTCCAATGTAAATGAAAATACCTCCTAGGTATATAATCTGTATCATTCCAGCTACACCTTCCGGTACAACCACTCTGTTACGACTTATCTCGCCTCTTAAACAACGAGAGCGACGGGCGATGTGTACATACTTTAGAACCAAAATCACAAAAACAATCTTCAAATAATTACAATCAAATCCAATTTCATGAAAGAAATTTCAACAAACAATCCAAAATTAATAACAATGTAATCCACCACCAACTTAAATAAAAGCTGCACCTTGACCTGAAATAAACCAAAATAAAGGAAAGAAAAAATTATAACCCTAAAAAGATTCTCATTATAACGGCGGTATACAAACAAAAAAAATAAGCAAGGTCCAACGCGGATTATCGATAATAGGGCAGATTCCTCTGAACGGAATAAAATACCGCCAAATTCTTTAAGTTTCAAGAACATAACTAATACTACTCAGGCCACAAAATTAACATCAAAAATAATAGGGTATCTAATCCTAGTCTAAAAAAAGATTTCATAGCCTACAAAACAACAAGGGGGAAAAACAAGAAATTGAAATTTCACCAAAAATCAAAAGAAATTAAACCCAAAAATTAAATAAAACTATCAACCAAAAAATATTTGCTTGAGCTCCATGTATAACCGCGGCTGCTGGCACAAATTTAACCAACTCTAAAAAATATAACTAAATCTGAGTCACCTCAATATATAAAAATAAATAATGCGAATAAAAAAACAAACAACATTAAGAAAAAACAAATCACGCAAAAACTTACATATAAAAAAAATTAAGAACAAACATAAAAGCAAGAATAAAACTACTCTCTATAAACAACAACAACAAGAAAGGTACGACAAAAAAAAGTACAAACAACAAAAACCAAGTAACAAGCAAGAGTACCCCCCACCCACAAACCAACCAAAAAATCTTTTTCTTGCCCAACTCTAATAGATCAAAACTTTTCAAAGACCAACCATGAAAATAAAACTACTCTATAAACAACAACAACAAGAAAGGTACGACAAAAAAAAGTACAAACAACAAAAACCAAGTAACAAGCAAGAGTACTCCCTTTTTTAGATCTCATTTTTTTTAGATTTACAAAATGAGATCTAAAAACTATATAAATGTTTATCTTAATAGAATTAATACATCAATAAGATAAATAATTTAAAATAAGTAATTATTTAATATGACTTATATTTAATATAAGATTCAATTTATCTTATTAAATATATTATATATATAGAATCTAAAATTTTCTTTTTAGGTATTTGTATTCAATATAATTAATTTTATTATAATAATACTTATTTAAAATAAATCCTATCTTTAGTAACTTAAATCAATTCTATTCAAATAATTAATTTTATTAATATAGGTTATTATTATATAAAAAAACACACCTTAAAGAAAACTAACAAACAGAGAACAAAATAAAAATCACTAAAACCAAAACAAACCCCAAAAACAAAAACCAAACCGCCCCAAAAAAAATAACATAAAATACAAAAAAAAACACAAAACAAAACAAAACAAAACAAAACAAAACAAAACAAAACAAAACAAAATGGAGTGCCTGAAAAAGGATTACTATGATAGGGTAAATAATGTATAAAAATACCTCCATTACGTTAAATAGAGTCAAACCATTCCCTGAAATATCAAAAATTCCCGTGCACCATACACTAAAACGTAAAAATTAGAAAAGTAAGCTAATAAAGCTAATGGGTTCATACCCCATAAATAGAGTAAATACTCTCTCTTCTAATGCCCAACAACTCAACAAAAATCCTCTTATTAACAACGTTAACAAGAGGTATTTTAATCTCAATTTCCTCTAATTCATGATTTGGAGCATGAATGGGGTTAGAGATTAATTTACTATCATTTATTCCAATAATGATAGAAAAAAAAAATATCTACACCACAGAAGCCTCACTAAAATACTTTATTGTACAAGCAGGGGCTTCATCAATACTATTATTCATAGTAATAATAAGAGCAATAGAAGAAAGAATATTAATTAACTCGGACAACTTATATACACAAATATTAATAAACACACCCCTATTACTAAAAGGGGGGGTCGCCCCAATACATTGGTGATTCCCTGGAGTAATGGAGGGGTTAAACTGAAATAATTGCTTAATTCTAATAACTCTACAAAAATCCGCACCCCTATCCTTAATCTCATACCAAATTAACAATGATATATTCCTAGAAATAATCATTGTAACATCAGTAATAATTGGAGCTATCGGGGGATTAAATCAAACATCACTACGAAAAATCATAACATACTCATCAATTAACCACACAGGTTGAATAATATCGGCAATAATTACAGGAAATGATATATGAGTAACATATTTCACAATCTACTCAATACTAACATTAACAGTAGTGTCGATTGTAAAAACCACCAAATTATCTTTCGTTAACCAAATAGCAATAACAGAAAAGAAGAACAAACTAACAAAATTCCTTGTATTCACAAGAATTTTATCATTAGGAGGTTTGCCGCCATTCTTGGGATTTATACCAAAATGAATAGTCATTCAAGCTATAATAACCAACGAAATAAAAACAACAGCCACAATAATGGTTTTAATATCAGTAGTAACGTTATATTACTACATACGAATGACATACTCAAGTTTAATAATACTACACCTAGAAACAAAATGATTAATTGCCCAACCTATTAATAAAACACCTAAACACATTATTTTATTAACATCAATCTCAATTACGGGGTTAATAATATCAGAAATAATCATGAACTTAGATTAAAGGCTTTAAGTTAAACAAACTAATATCCTTCAAAGCTATAAATAAAGAAAATCTTTAAGCCTTAGTAGCAAAACTACCCCTATAGAATTGCATTCTATAATCACCTAATGAATATAAAGCTATAGTAGAAGGGAAAATCCCATAAATAGATTTACAATCTATCACCTAAAATCAGACATTCCACTAATAATTAAACGATGGTTATTCTCAACAAACCATAAAGATATTGGAACATTATACTTCATCTTCGGGGCATGATCCGGAATATTAGGAACATCATTAAGAATATTAATCCGAGCAGAACTTGGTCAACCAGGATCCTTAATTGGAGACGACCAAATTTACAATGTAATCGTAACCGCACATGCATTTATCATAATCTTTTTCATGGTTATACCAATTCTAATTGGGGGTTTTGGAAATTGATTAGTACCACTCATACTTGGGGCCCCTGATATAGCATTTCCACGAATGAATAACATAAGATTTTGACTACTCCCACCCTCACTTACACTCCTCCTAACCAGAAGTATAGTAGAAAGAGGAGCTGGAACAGGGTGAACAGTGTATCCCCCGTTAGCTAGAGGAATCGCCCATGCGGGAGCATCAGTAGATTTAACAATTTTCTCCTTACACCTAGCAGGTGTATCGTCAATTTTAGGAGCAGTAAACTTTATCTCAACAGCAATTAATATAAAACCATCAAGTATGAAATCTGAACAAATACCCCTATTTGTATGAGCAGTAATTATTACCGCCACCTTATTATTACTATCACTACCAGTACTAGCAGGGGCTATCACAATATTATTAACTGATCGAAATTTGAACACCTCCTTCTTTGACCCAGCGGGAGGTGGAGACCCAATTCTTTACCAACACTTATTTTGATTTTTCGGACATCCAGAAGTATATATTCTAATTCTCCCAGGATTTGGGATAATTTCCCACATCATTTCCCATGAAAGAGGAAAAAAAGAAGCTTTTGGAAACCTAGGAATAATCTTTGCCATACTAGCAATTGGGTTATTAGGATTTGTAGTATGAGCACATCATATATTTACAGTAGGAATAGATGTCGATACACGAGCATATTTTACATCAGCTACAATAATTATTGCAGTACCAACTGGAATTAAAATCTTCAGATGATTAGCAACAATCCAAGGATCAAAATTATCATATAGACCCACATGCTTATGATCAATAGGATTTGTTTTCCTATTTACAATAGGGGGGCTAACGGGGGTAGTCCTAGCAAATTCATCAATCGATATTGTACTACATGACACATATTATGTAGTAGCTCACTTCCACTACGTTCTATCAATAGGAGCCGTATTCGCTATCATAGCCGGATTTATCCACTGATACCCATTATTTACAGGACTAACAATAAATCCAAAATGATTGAAAACTCAATTCACAATTATATTCCTGGGAGTAAATATAACGTTCTTCCCGCAACACTTCCTAGGACTAGCTGGAATACCACGACGATATTCAGATTATCCAGATGCATACACTACATGAAATATTATCTCATCAATGGGGTCAACCATCTCATTTATTGGAGTGATAATGTTTATTTACATTTTATGAGAAAGAATAAGAACTAAACGACAAGTGTTAAGATCAACACATACAAGAAACTCAATTGAATGAATCCAAGATCTGCCCCCATCAGAACACAGATATTCAGAACTACCAACAATTATCAATTAATAAAATCTAATATGGCAGAGAAGTGCAGTGGATTTAAGCTCCACAAATAAAGTACTAAAAACTTTTATTAGAAAATGACAACATGATCATGCATGAATTTACAAGATAGAGCATCACCAATCATAGAACAACTAATCTTCTTCCATGATCATACCATAATAATCATCACAATAATTCTAGCAATAGTATTATACTTCATAGCATCAACAATTATTAACGAACTCGTAGACCGATATATACTAGAAGGTCAAACAATAGAACTAATATGAACAATTGTGCCAGCAGTAATTCTTCTATTCATCACCACTCCATCTTTACGATTATTATACCTTATAGACGAAATCCACAACCCAATTATAACAATTAAAACTATTGGACACCAATGATACTGAAGTTATGAATACTCAGACTTCGTCAACGTTGAATTCGACTCATATATAACACCATATGAGGGAGACAATAAAAGAATATTCCGACTACTAGAAACAGATAACCACGTAACTTTACCAATACACTCATTCATCCGAATTATCGTAACAGCTGCTGATGTACTTCACTCGTGAACAATCCCTAGATTGGGGATCAAAGCCGATGCAACACCAGGCCGATTAAATCAATCAAGATTTATAATCAACCGCCCTGGACTACTTTATGGTCAATGCTCAGAAATCTGCGGAGCAAACCACAGATTCATACCCATCGTAATTGAAAGAGTATCAACAGAGAATTTTATTGAATGAATTAAAAAACTAAGCGAATCAATAGGTGACTGAAAGCAAGTAATGGTCTCTTAAACCAAATAATAGTAAATTAGCAATTACTCCTATTGGGGGGATTAGTTAAAAATAACATTAGATCGTCAAACTAAAATAACCAAATAAATGGTATCCCCCTCATCCCACAAATAATACCCCTTAGATGATTAATTTTATTCATCTCGTTTTCAACAATTTTCGTATTATTCAACACAATAAACTACTTCTCATTTACCCAAACAAATAAAAAGATACAAAAAAAAATTAAATTAACAAAAAAAACAAACTGAAAATGATAAGAAACTTATTCTCAGTATTTGACCCATCAACAAACATATTTAACACATCAATAAATTGATTAAGAACTATATTAGGATTATTAATCATCCCCACAATAATATGAATAATTCCATCTCGAAACAACGCAGCATGAAATAAAACAATAAAAAAAATACACGAAGAGCTTAAAACACTCCTAGGAACAAAAAAAATCAACAACGGAAGAACACTTATATTCACGTCATTATTCTCAATAATCCTAATAAACAATACTTTAGGCTTATTCCCATACATCTTTACTAGAACCAGACACCTAACATTAACATTAACAATAGCCTTACCATTATGAACAAGATTTATAATATTCGGATGAATCAACAACACTAAACACATATTAACCCACCTTGTACCACAAGGAACACCACCGATCCTAATACCATTTATAGTGTGCATTGAAACAATCAGAAACATTATTCGCCCAGGAACATTAGCTATCCGATTAACAGCAAATATAATTGCAGGTCACCTATTAATAACACTACTAGGAGAAAATGGATCATCAATAGCATACTCAATAATCAGCATCCTAATTATTACACAGATTGCTCTACTAACATTAGAGACAGCAGTAGCAATCATTCAATCATATGTATTCGCAGTACTAAGAACATTATATTCTAGAGAAATCAATTAAAATGACAAACCACATAAATCACACATTCCACATAGTAAACCAAAGACCATGACCTCTTATTGGAGCAATGGGAGCCATAATCACATTAACTGGAACAATTAAATGATTCCACCAATATGAACAAACACTAATAAGAATTGGAATAATCACAATAATCATAACAACCATCCAATGATGACGAGATATTACACGAGAGGGCACATACCAAGGATTACATACAAGAAAAGTAACTAAAGGGTTACGATGAGGTATAATCCTATTCATTACATCAGAAGTATTCTTCTTCGTCTCCTTCTTTTGAGCATTTTTCCACAGAAGATTATCACCAACAAACGAACTCGGATCAATGTGACCACCAACTGGAATTCAAGTATTTAATCCCCTACAAATTCCACTTCTAAATACCGCAATCCTCCTATCATCAGGGGTAACTATCACTTGAGCACATCATAGAATCTTAGAAAACAATTATAACCAGGGGTTACAAGGACTATTTATAACTGTAATCCTAGGATTATATTTCACAGCACTACAAGCATACGAATATATAGAATCACCATTCACTATTGCCGACTCGGTTTATGGAGCCACGTTCTTTGTAGCAACAGGATTCCATGGTCTCCATGTAATCATTGGAACAACCTTCCTAATCACATGTTTAATACGACACCTAACACTTCATTTCTCATCAAACCACCATATAGGATTTGAAGCAGCCGCATGATATTGACATTTTGTAGATGTAGTATGACTATTCTTATATATCTCAATTTACTGATGAGGAAGATAACCAAATAAATTTATCTAATATAAAAAGTATACTTGACTTCCAATCAAGAAGTTCAAAAAATGAGATAAATAATAAAAATAGTAACAACAATAATAACAACAATCATAATACTATCAACAATTATCATAATAATTGCGACAGCAATATCAAAAAAAAACATTGAAGACCGAGAAAAAAGATCACCATTTGAGTGCGGGTTTGACCCCATGGGATCTGCACGACTTCCCGTTTTCCTTACGATTTTTCCTAATCGCAATTATATTTCTAGTATTCGACGTAGAAATTGCACTCCTATTACCAATAACAATCGTGATAACAAGATCAAACATAATATCATGAGCCACAATCAGAACATTATTTATTGTAATCCTAATCATCGGGTTATATCACGAATGAAATCAAGGATCCTTAGAGTGAGCAGAATAAGGGATTGTAGTTAATAATAACATTTGGTTTGCAATCAAAAAGTACTAATATAGTCTATCTCAAAGTAAGAAGCGATTAACGCAATCAATTTCGACCTGATCTTAGATAAATTTTATCCTTACTTAAAATTAACTGAAACCAAATAGAGGTATATTACTGTTAATAATAAAAATGAATAACCAAATTCCAGTTAAAGAAATGAATAGATTAAGTGAAAGCTGCTAACTTATCACTATAGCGGTTAAAATCCGTTTACATTTCTATTTATATAGTTTAAAAAAAACATTACACTTTCACTGTAAAAATAAATAAATATTTTATAAATACTTAAAGATAAAAATATCTCAATAACATCTTCAATGTTATGCTCTAAATAAGCTATTCAAGTACATAAATATAAAAAAAACTAACAAATTAATCCAAACAACAATAAAAAATATATAAACCCTAAGACTACCATACTGCAACCATTGATTGCCCTTAGCCAAAAAAGAAAAAAACCAAAAAAGACCCTGACCACCAAAAAACTCTCTCCAACCGGAATCAAAAGACTTAATAATAACATATCCATAATTCAAAGGAAACAAAGAAACACCATAAACAAAAACATAAGGTATAAACCACATAGACCCAAAAAAAAAAGAAGACTTATATAAAAATATAGAAAAAAGAAACTCACCTAAATCAACCTTAGATAATTCATAACCTAACCAACCACCCAAAATTCTAACTAACAAAACTGAAGTCCTCAAATAAAAAGGCAAGCAAATAACAAAAGGGGTAGGAAAAATTAATCATCTCAACATTCTACCACCAAAAATAACAACAACAAGTAAACCCAACATACCAGTACATATATTATTACCAGCATCCTCAAAAGAACAAAAAGAAGACAAATTAAAATCACCGAACAAAACATAATAAAATAAACGGAAAGAATAACAAACAGTTAAACCAGTAGACAAAAAAAACAATAGCAAACCAAAAAAATTAAAATAACCTAATAAAACCATCTCCAAAATAAGATCCCTAGAATAAAAACCAGCCAAAAACGGCATACCACACAAAGCAAAACTAGAAACAACCAAACAAGAAGAAGTAAAAGGCATAAAAAAAGAAACACCACCCATAAAACGAATATCTTGAGAATCACCCATAACATGAATAACCACCCCCGCACACATAAACAAAAGAGCCTTAAACAAAGCATGAGTTAACAGATGAAAAAAGGCCAATTCAGGAAAACCAAAAGAAACAATACCAACTATTAACCCCAATTGACTAAGAGTAGAGAGAGCAATAACCCTCCTCAAATCAAACTCAAAATTAGCCCCCAAACCAGATATAAACATAGTTAAACCCGAAACCAACAACAAAAATCTATTAAGAGAATCACCAAAAGAACATCTAAAACGAATAAGCAAATAAACACCAGCAGTAACTAAAGTAGAAGAATGAACTAAAGCAGAAACAGGAGTAGGAGCTGCCATAGCAGCTGGCAATCAAGAAGAAAAAGGAATCTGAGCTCTCCTAGTTATAGCAGCCAAAACAACAAGAAAGGAAATAAAATTCATTTCCATTCTACCCCTTATAAAAAACAAATAATACACATAATTCCAACTACCAAAATTAAACATCCAAGCAATAGATATTAAAAGAGCAACATCACCAACACGATTAGACAAAGCAGTCAACATACCAGCACCATAAGATTTAAAATTCTGATAATAAATAACCAAACAATAAGAAACTAACCCCAAACCATCTCAACCTAATAAAATTCTGATTAAATTAGGTCTTAAAATCAAAAACATCATAGAAACAACAAACAACAAAACCAAATAAATAAAACGATAAATATTCAAATCCCCATGTATATAATCATCTCTATAAAGAACAACTAAAGAAGAAATAAAAAAAACAAAACCCAAGAAAAATAAGGATATTCAATCAAAAAGAAGAGTCATAACCACAGAACTAGAATTCAAGGTAATAATATCCCACTCAATAAAATAAACTAAGTCCTTAACAACAAAAACAAAACCAACAAAAAAAGACAAAATACCAAAAAATAAAAGGAAAAAAAAACTAACAAAACAAATTGAAATAAAATTCACGACCCAAGGCAAAAAATGCATCATTGACACCACAAACCAATATTTTAATTAAACTACTTAAATTTTTATAACCAAAAAGAAACGACATCTCTAAACAAAATAAACAAATTTAATGGAAACCAGTGCAAAAAAACCAATAAAAATTCACGAACATAAAACATTGAACATGAATAAATACCCGAATAAAAACTACCATGCTGACTATAAGAATATATATATAAAGTATAAGCAGCACCAAAAAAAGACAAACCCCCCAACATCAATATAGTCAACCAAGACCAAGAAATCAAACTTCTAAATAAAACAACCTCACCTAACAAATTCAAAGAAGGAGGAGCTGCTATATTACAAGATCTCAATAAAAACCACCATATAGACATTCTGGGTATCAAACACATTAAACCCCAATTAACCAATAAACTACGACTACCCGTCCGCTCATAAACAATATTAACAAGACAAAACAAACCAGAAGAACATAAACCATGAGCAATCATCAAAACATAAGAACCACAAAACCCCCAATAATTGACAGTCATAATACCACAAACAACAATACCCATATGAGCAACAGAAGAATAAGCAACTAATGACTTCAAATCAGTCTGACGCAAACAAACCAATCTAACCAAAAACCCACCTAACAAACTAATAGAAATCCAGAAAAAATTCAAATTAAAAGAAAAATTAACTAAAAAAACCATAACACGAATTAAACCATAACCACCCAACTTCAACAAAACACCAGCCAAAATCATTGAACCAGAAATAGGTGCTTCAACATGAGCCTTAGGTAACCACAAATGAACTAAAAATAAAGGAATCCTAACCAAAAAAGCAAAGACTATGCAAAAATAAAAAAAAACTCTCGACAAACAAGGATCAAACAAAAAAAAAAAACACAGCAAACCAGAAGAATTATAAATCCCAATAACACCAATCAACAAAGGCAAGGAAGCAAATAAAGTATATAAAATCAAATAAATACCAGCCTGAAGACGCTCAGGCTGATAACCCCAACCCAAAATTAAAAACAAAGTAGGAACAAGTCTACCCTCAAAAAACAAGTAAAAAGAAAACAAATCAACACTACCAAACGAACAAAATAATATAATCATCAAAAACAAAATCATAAACAAAAAAAATTCAGAAAAATAAGAAGAACGAAAAACTGACTCTCTAGCTAACAACATCAATGAACAAATCCAAAATCTAAGAAAAATTAAACCATAAGAAATATAATCACAACCTAAAAAATAACTAAGATTACCCCAACAAAAAAAATAAGGAAAAACAAAAAAAAAAGACAAACACAAGAAAAACAAGAAAGAATTAATCAATCACCAAAAATTTAAAAAACACAAAGGGATCAAAAAAATTAAAGAAAATAAAAACCTTAACATTGAAGCATCCCAAAAGAACGATAATAATCATTCCCATATCTACGAATTATTGAAACAAGAATAGATAAACCCAAAGAACCCTCACAAACAGAAAAAACTAAAAAAACAATAACAAAATAAAACTCATAATTAAAACCACATAAATAATAATACATCAAAACAAACAAAGACAAAACCATAAACTCTAAACTCAATAAAGTAATCAACAAATGCTTACGATCCATACAAAAAACCCACAAACCACAAAGAAAAAAGGTAGAAAAATAAAAAAATATTAACATTAAAAAGTCTTAATAATTTAATAAAAATATTGGTCTTGTAAATCAAAAATGAGAAAAACCTCTTAAGACTTCAGAGAAAAGAAAACCCTATCATTAATTCCCAAAACTAACATTTTTATTAAACTACACTCTGATATTATAAAAACAATAGTAATCTCAAGAACATCAATAAGAATAATATTCACACAAATAAAACACCCTATAGCCATAGGAATAATCACAATAATACAAACCATCTTAACATGCACAATTAGAGGAATAATAAACCAAAAATTCTGATTCCCATATATTTTATTCCTAGTATTCCTAGGAGGAATACTAGTACTATTCATCTACATAACAAGACTAGCATCAAATGAAATAATATTTTTATCAATAAAACTATCAGCAGCAACAGCAATCATGACAGCAATAATATTCATAATAAGAATAGAGGAATCATACACATGAACATATGAACATAAATTAAGAGCAAACGAAAAAACAAACTTAATATTAGAAAAATTCTATAACCTACCTACAGGATCAACAACACTTATATTAGCCCTATATCTACTATTAACACTAATTGTAGTTGCAAAAATCACAAATATTTCAGAAGGACCATTACGAAAATCAAAATAATGAATAAACCCATACGAAAAAACCACCCACTAATCAAAATTATAAACAACGCACTAGTAGATCTACCCACCCCATCAAATATTAGAACATGATGAAACTTTGGATCCTTATTAGGATTATGTTTAGGTATACAAATCATCACAGGACTATTCCTAGCTATACACTACTGCCCCAACACTGAATCAGCATTCTCAAGAGTAGTACACATTTGCCGAGATGTAAATTATGGGTGATTACTACGAACACTACACGCTAACGGAGGATCAATATTCTTCATTTGCATATACATACACATTGGACGAAATATATACTACGGATCATACAACTTCACAGAAACATGAAATATTGGAGTAGTAATCTTCTTCACTACTATAGGAACAGCTTTTATAGGATATGTACTACCATGGGGGCAAATATCATTCTGAGGGGCAACAGTAATCACTAATTTACTATCAGCAATCCCATATGTAGGAACAGAACTAGTACAATGAGTTTGAGGGGGATTCGCCGTAGACAACGCCACTTTAAATCGATTCTTCACATTACACTTCCTAATACCATTTATAATTCTAGCAATAGTAATTATTCACTTAACATTCCTACACCAAACAGGATCAAACAACCCAACAGGAATAAATAGAAATACCGACAAAATCCCATTCCACCCATACTTCACTATCAAAGACACAGTAGGATTCATTTTATTAATTATAATATTATCAATATTATCACTAAAAGAACCTTACCTTCTTGGAGATCCAGACAACTTTATCCCTGCAAACCCACTAGTAACACCAATTCATATTCAACCCGAATGATATTTCCTATTTGCATACGCAATCTTACGATCAATTCCTAATAAATTAGGAGGAGTAATTGCTCTATTTATATCAATCGCAATCTTATTAATCCTACCCCTACAAAAAACCAAATTCCGAGGAACACAGTTCTACCCAATCAACCAAATTATATTCTGGCTAATAACAAACACTGTAATCCTATTAACATGAATTGGAGCCCGACCAGTTGAAGAACCATATATTATAACAGGACAAATACTAACAGTAATATACTTCTCATACTACATCACGAACCCAATAATAACAAAAATGTGAGACAAGACAACAAAATAGTCGGAAAGCTTTATGATAAGCAAATACCTTGAAAGTAAGAGAAAGGAGTTTAAATCCCCTACCGACTTAAAACATACTCAAATTAATACACTAAAACAAAGAGTAAAAAAATAACCTAACACCCAAAACAAAAATTAAATAATTCAAAGAAACAGGCAAAAAACTCCTCCAAGATATATACATCAACCTATCATAACGAAAACGAGGCAAAGTACCACGAACCCAAACAAATAAAAAAGAAACAAAAGAAACCCTTAAAAAGAAAAAAAAAGAATACAAATCACAACCCAAAAACATAACACAAAACAAAACACTCATAAACAAAATTCTAGCATACTCAGCCAAAAAAATTAAAGCAAACCCTCCAGATCTATACTCAACATTAAAACCAGAAACCAACTCAGACTCACCCTCAGCAAAATCAAAAGGAGTTCGATTAGTCTCCGCCAAACAAGAAACAAATCAAACTAAAACCAAAGGCAAAGAAAAAAAAACTAACCAAACATAAAACTGAAAATAAAAAAAAGAAACCAAATTATAACCACAAACCAAAAAAACAAAAGACAATAAAATCAAAGCAAGTCTAACCTCATAAGAAATAGATTGAGCAACTGCACGCATACACCCCAACAAAGAATAATTAGAATTAGAAGACCAACCAGCAACCATAAGAGAATAAACACCAAGTCTAGTACAACACAAAAAAAACAATAAACCTAAATCAAAAGAAAAAAAACCACCAAAATAAGGAATAACCAACCAAATAATTAAAGAAAGAAACAAACCAAACACAGGAGCAAAATAATAAGGCAAATAATTAGAAACATAAGGAAAACACTGCTCCCTAACAAACAACTTAACCACATCTCTAAAAGGTTGAAGCAAACCTAAAAACCCCACCCTATTAGGACCCTTACGAATATGAATATAACCTAAAACCCTACGCTCAAGTAAAGTAAGAAAAGCTACACCAACCATAACAAAAATAGACAATAAAAAAAAAACAACAAACAAAAATAAAAAGTCATTAAACACTACTACATATAAAATAAATTTATATTAGAAGATTCTAAATCCACTGCACTTCTCTGCCAAAATAGTAATTAATAATAATCAAACAACATAAAATTATTTATTGAAAGTGGTCCTTTCGTACTAACTCACAAAACAAATTATAGATAGAAACCAACCTGGCTCACGCCGGTCTGAACTCAGATCATGTAGGATTTTAAAGGTCGAACAGACCTAATCAATTAAAGCTTCTACACCAAAAATTCACCCTAATCCAACATCGAGGTCGCAAACCCCCCTGTCAATAAGAACTTTCAAGAAAGATTACGCTGTTATCCCTAAGGTAATTTAATCTTAAAATCAATAATAAAGGATCAAAAAAAATATAAATAAATAAACAAAAAAAAGAAGAGTTAAACAAATCTCCTAGCCGCCCCAGCAAAATAAACAAAACAATATTAAAAAAAACCAACAAAAAAATCATCACAAATATAAAACTCTATAGGGTCTTCTCGTCCCATAAAAAAATTTAGGTATTCTTACCTAAAACCAAAATTCAATACATCAAAAAGAGACAGATTATATCTCGTCAAACCATTCATTCCAGCCCACAATTAAAAGACTAATGATTATGCTACCTTTGCACGGTCAAAATACCGCGGCCCTTCAAAAAAATCAGCGGGCAGGCCATACCTCAAAAAAACACAAGAGAAGTTGTTTTTGATAAACAGGCGGATATAAAAATTGCCGAATTCCTTTTAAAGAAATAAAAAATAAAACACAAAATAAAAAAGAATATACTAATCCTACCATTATTACAAATAAAAAACAATTAAAAAATAAACCCCAGTAAAAAATTAAACAAAACATAAAGAAAAAATAACTAAAAATAAAATTTGAACATACTTAAAAAGATAGTTAACATAAAACCCACCAAAATAAACAAAACAAAACAAATTATAAAAATATGAAACGAAGCTAAACCCCCGAAACATTTGCAAAAAATAAAAATAACCTAAGAAAAAGAAACTTTAAATAAATTACATGAATTAAATTCATTTCCCAAGGAACCAGATACCATCAAATACGAATAGCATATCACCACCAATAAAATATTATTAATGCTTATAAAACAGCAACTAAAATAAATAATTAACTCACTTGAAATCGGGAAATAGAAAATAAATAATAAAATTTAATAAGCCCTGATACACAAGGTACAACAAACAAAATAAACTTTCAAAAAACAAAATAAATAAACCTATACAGTACAAAGTAAACTATAATTAAAAAAATCAAACCAAAAAAATATACAATGACAATAAAATACTTCCATTAAAACAAAATAAAAACCATTAAAAACAATAAACTACATATCAAATCAGACCACACTGAATCGCACAGCAAACTCTCCAATGTAAATGAAAATACCTCCTAGGTATATAATCTGTATCATTCCAGCTACACCTTCCGGTACAACCACTCTGTTACGACTTATCTCGCCTCTTAAACAACGAGAGCGACGGGCGATGTGTACATACTTTAGAACCAAAATCACAAAAACAATCTTCAAATAATTACAATCAAATCCAATTTCATGAAAGAAATTTCAACAAACAATCCAAAATTAATAACAATGTAATCCACCACCAACTTAAATAAAAGCTGCACCTTGACCTGAAATAAACCAAAATAAAGGAAAGAAAAAATTATAACCCTAAAAAGATTCTCATTATAACGGCGGTATACAAACAAAAAAAATAAGCAAGGTCCAACGCGGATTATCGATAATAGGGCAGATTCCTCTGAACGGAATAAAATACCGCCAAATTCTTTAAGTTTCAAGAACATAACTAATACTACTCAGGCCACAAAATTAACATCAAAAATAATAGGGTATCTAATCCTAGTCTAAAAAAAGATTTCATAGCCTACAAAACAACAAGGGGGAAAAACAAGAAATTGAAATTTCACCAAAAATCAAAAGAAATTAAACCCAAAAATTAAATAAAACTATCAACCAAAAAATATTTGCTTGAGCTCCATGTATAACCGCGGCTGCTGGCACAAATTTAACCAACTCTAAAAAATATAACTAAATCTGAGTCACCTCAATATATAAAAATAAATAATGCGAATAAAAAAACAAACAACATTAAGAAAAAACAAATCACGCAAAAACTTACATATAAAAAAAATTAAGAACAAACATAAAAGCAAGAATAAAACTACTCTCTATAAACAACAACAACAAGAAAGGTACGACAAAAAAAAGTACAAACAACAAAAACCAAGTAACAAGCAAGAGTACCCCCCACCCACAAACCAACCAAAAAATCTTTTTCTTGCCCAACTCTAATAGATCAAAACTTTTCAAAGACCAACCATGAAAATAAAACTACTCTATAAACAACAACAACAAGAAAGGTACGACAAAAAAAAGTACAAACAACAAAAACCAAGTAACAAGCAAGAGTACTCCCTTTTTTAGATCTCATTTTTTTTAGATTTACAAAATGAGATCTAAAAACTATATAAATGTTTATCTTAATAGAATTAATACATCAATAAGATAAATAATTTAAAATAAGTAATTATTTAATATGACTTATATTTAATATAAGATTCAATTTATCTTATTAAATATATTATATATATAGAATCTAAAATTTTCTTTTTAGGTATTTGTATTCAATATAATTAATTTTATTATAATAATACTTATTTAAAATAAATCCTATCTTTAGTAACTTAAATCAATTCTATTCAAATAATTAATTTTATTAATATAGGTTATTATTATATAAAAAAACACACCTTAAAGAAAACTAACAAACAGAGAACAAAATAAAAATCACTAAAACCAAAACAAACCCCAAAAACAAAAACCAAACCGCCCCAAAAAAAATAACATAAAATACAAAAAAAAAACACAAAACAAAACAAAACAAAACAAAACAAAACAAAACAAAACAAAACAAAATGGAGTGCCTGAAAAAGGATTACTATGATAGGGTAAATAATGTATAAAAATACCTCCATTACGTTAAATAGAGTCAAACCATTCCCTGAAATATCAAAAATTCCCGTGCACCATACACTAAAACGTAAAAATTAGAAAAGTAAGCTAATAAAGCTAATGGGTTCATACCCCATAAATAGAGTAAATACTCTCTCTTCTAATGCCCAACAACTCAACAAAAATCCTCTTATTAACAACGTTAACAAGAGGTATTTTAATCTCAATTTCCTCTAATTCATGATTTGGAGCATGAATGGGGTTAGAGATTAATTTACTATCATTTATTCCAATAATGATAGAAAAAAAAAATATCTACACCACAGAAGCCTCACTAAAATACTTTATTGTACAAGCAGGGGCTTCATCAATACTATTATTCATAGTAATAATAAGAGCAATAGAAGAAAGAATATTAATTAACTCGGACAACTTATATACACAAATATTAATAAACACACCCCTATTACTAAAAGGGGGGGTCGCCCCAATACATTGGTGATTCCCTGGAGTAATGGAGGGGTTAAACTGAAATAATTGCTTAATTCTAATAACTCTACAAAAATCCGCACCCCTATCCTTAATCTCATACCAAATTAACAATGATATATTCCTAGAAATAATCATTGTAACATCAGTAATAATTGGAGCTATCGGGGGATTAAATCAAACATCACTACGAAAAATCATAACATACTCATCAATTAACCACACAGGTTGAATAATATCGGCAATAATTACAGGAAATGATATATGAGTAACATATTTCACAATCTACTCAATACTAACATTAACAGTAGTGTCGATTGTAAAAACCACCAAATTATCTTTCGTTAACCAAATAGCAATAACAGAAAAGAAGAACAAACTAACAAAATTCCTTGTATTCACAAGAATTTTATCATTAGGAGGTTTGCCGCCATTCTTGGGATTTATACCAAAATGAATAGTCATTCAAGCTATAATAACCAACGAAATAAAAACAACAGCCACAATAATGGTTTTAATATCAGTAGTAACGTTATATTACTACATACGAATGACATACTCAAGTTTAATAATACTACACCTAGAAACAAAATGATTAATTGCCCAACCTATTAATAAAACACCTAAACACATTATTTTATTAACATCAATCTCAATTACGGGGTTAATAATATCAGAAATAATCATGAACTTAGATTAAAGGCTTTAAGTTAAACAAACTAATATCCTTCAAAGCTATAAATAAAGAAAATCTTTAAGCCTTAGTAGCAAAACTACCCCTATAGAATTGCATTCTATAATCACCTAATGAATATAAAGCTATAGTAGAAGGGAAAATCCCATAAATAGATTTACAATCTATCACCTAAAATCAGACATTCCACTAATAATTAAACGATGGTTATTCTCAACAAACCATAAAGATATTGGAACATTATACTTCATCTTCGGGGCATGATCCGGAATATTAGGAACATCATTAAGAATATTAATCCGAGCAGAACTTGGTCAACCAGGATCCTTAATTGGAGACGACCAAATTTACAATGTAATCGTAACCGCACATGCATTTATCATAATCTTTTTCATGGTTATACCAATTCTAATTGGGGGTTTTGGAAATTGATTAGTACCACTCATACTTGGGGCCCCTGATATAGCATTTCCACGAATGAATAACATAAGATTTTGACTACTCCCACCCTCACTTACACTCCTCCTAACCAGAAGTATAGTAGAAAGAGGAGCTGGAACAGGGTGAACAGTGTATCCCCCGTTAGCTAGAGGAATCGCCCATGCGGGAGCATCAGTAGATTTAACAATTTTCTCCTTACACCTAGCAGGTGTATCGTCAATTTTAGGAGCAGTAAACTTTATCTCAACAGCAATTAATATAAAACCATCAAGTATGAAATCTGAACAAATACCCCTATTTGTATGAGCAGTAATTATTACCGCCACCTTATTATTACTATCACTACCAGTACTAGCAGGGGCTATCACAATATTATTAACTGATCGAAATTTGAACACCTCCTTCTTTGACCCAGCGGGAGGTGGAGACCCAATTCTTTACCAACACTTATTTTGATTTTTCGGACATCCAGAAGTATATATTCTAATTCTCCCAGGATTTGGGATAATTTCCCACATCATTTCCCATGAAAGAGGAAAAAAAGAAGCTTTTGGAAACCTAGGAATAATCTTTGCCATACTAGCAATTGGGTTATTAGGATTTGTAGTATGAGCACATCATATATTTACAGTAGGAATAGATGTCGATACACGAGCATATTTTACATCAGCTACAATAATTATTGCAGTACCAACTGGAATTAAAATCTTCAGATGATTAGCAACAATCCAAGGATCAAAATTATCATATAGACCCACATGCTTATGATCAATAGGATTTGTTTTCCTATTTACAATAGGGGGGCTAACGGGGGTAGTCCTAGCAAATTCATCAATCGATATTGTACTACATGACACATATTATGTAGTAGCTCACTTCCACTACGTTCTATCAATAGGAGCCGTATTCGCTATCATAGCCGGATTTATCCACTGATACCCATTATTTACAGGACTAACAATAAATCCAAAATGATTGAAAACTCAATTCACAATTATATTCCTGGGAGTAAATATAACGTTCTTCCCGCAACACTTCCTAGGACTAGCTGGAATACCACGACGATATTCAGATTATCCAGATGCATACACTACATGAAATATTATCTCATCAATGGGGTCAACCATCTCATTTATTGGAGTGATAATGTTTATTTACATTTTATGAGAAAGAATAAGAACTAAACGACAAGTGTTAAGATCAACACATACAAGAAACTCAATTGAATGAATCCAAGATCTGCCCCCATCAGAACACAGATATTCAGAACTACCAACAATTATCAATTAATAAAATCTAATATGGCAGAGAAGTGCAGTGGATTTAAGCTCCACAAATAAAGTACTAAAAACTTTTATTAGAAAATGACAACATGATCATGCATGAATTTACAAGATAGAGCATCACCAATCATAGAACAACTAATCTTCTTCCATGATCATACCATAATAATCATCACAATAATTCTAGCAATAGTATTATACTTC